>NC_079194.1:37475711-37552155 GCF_029499605.1 Hyla sarda
TAGTTTTGCAACATCTGGAGGCAACCTGGCTGGGAAACACTGGAATAAAACAGTGTTTCCCAACCAAGGTGCCTCCAGATGTTGCAAAACTACAAGTCCCAGCATGCCTGGACAGTCAAAGGCTGTCTAGGCATGCTGGGAGTTGTAGTTTTGCAACATCTGGAGGCAACCTGGCTGGGAAACACTGGCCTAAAACAGTGTTTCCCAACCAGGGTGCCTCCAGATGTTGCAAAACTACAAGTCCCAGCATGCCTGGACAGTCAAAGGCTGTCTAGGCATGCTGGGAGTTGTAGTTTTGCAACATCTGGAGGCAACCTGGCTGGGAAACACTGGCCTAAAACAGTGTTTCCCAACCAGGGTGCCTCCAGATGTTGCAAAACTACAAGCCCCAGCATGCCTGGACAGTCAAAGGCTGTCCAGGCATGCTGGGAGTTGTAGTCTTGCAACAACTGGAGGCACCCTGGTTGGGAAGCCTGCGCAACTTACCGGCTTCCGTAGGATCCAGCGCTGCACGACACTGCCGCGCGACAGTGCCGCGCGACGATCTCCGACAGCGATCGTCGCTGGAGCCTCGGAAGGGTAAGTGAACCTCTTCGCCGGTCCCCTTCAGCTGTTTAGTTTTGCAACAGCTGGAGGACTACAGTTTACAGACCACAAACCAGGGGTCTGCAAACTGTGGCCCTCCAGCTGTTGCAAAACTACAACTCCCAGCATGCCTGGACAGCCAATGGCTGTCCAGGCATGCTGGGAGTTGTAGTCTTGCAACATCTGGAGGCACCCTGGTTGGGAAACACTGTTTTAGGCCAGTGTTTCCCAACAAGGGTGCCTCCAGCTGTTGCAAAACTACAACTCCCAGCATGCCCGGACAGCCAATGGCTGTCCAGGCATGCTGGGAGTTGTAGTCTTGCAACATCTGGAGGCACCCTGGTTGGGAAACACTGTTTTAGGCCAGTGTTTCCCAACAAGGGTGCCTCCAGCTGTTGCAAAACTACAACTCCCAGCATGCCCGGACAGCCAAAGGGTGTCCAGGCATGCTGGGAGTTGTAGTCTTGCAACATTTGGAGGCACCCTGGTTGGGAAGCTTGCGCAACTTACCGGCTTCCGTAGGATCCAGCGCTGCACGACACTGCCGCGCGACACTGCCGCGCGACACTGCCGCGCGACAGTGCCGCGCGACGATCTCCGTCAGCGATCGTCGCTGGAGCCTCGGAAGGGTAAGTGAACTTCTTCGCCGGTCCCCTTCAGCTGTTTAGTTTTGCAACAGCTGGAGGACTACAGTTTACAGACCACACACCAGTGGTCTGCAAACTGTGGCCCTCCAGCTGTTGCAAAACTACAACACCCAGCATGCCCTGACAGCCAAAGCCTATGGCTCTCAGGGCAGGAGCCCGGGCTGACATTACAGTGCAGCCGCCCGGGCTCCTCATACGGTCTCCCCGCTACCCCCCTTGTCTCCCGCCCGGGCTCCGCATACGGCCTCCCCGCTACCCCCCCTCCCCTTGTCTCCCGCCCGCGCCGCTCAGCTCCCGCTGCTACAAGACTACAACTCCCAGCGTGTCCTCACTGTAAGGCCATGCTGGGACTTGTAGTCTTGCAACAGCAGACAGATGGGAGTTGTGTGGCGCTGGCAGGTGAGAGGGGGGGGGGATGTAAATCACTGTAGTGTCCCGGTAGCGCAGTGAGGGTAGCGGGGAGAAAGTATGTCGGAGCCCGGGCGGCAGCAGCTTTTCCTGCTCCATGTTGGAGCTGGAGTAAATTTAGTCAATTTTTATGGCCGTTGCGACAGTTTATTGCGCAACTGCGACTGTCTCAGTTAATAAATTCCTGACCACTGCAAGTAAAAACTGAAAACTTGCGTAAATTAAGCGGGAATTTTTTTTTTGACTTTCTAGCTCTTGCTAGGGAAAGTCGCACAATTTATAGGGTAGGCGCAATTGCGACAATTTTGCGCCAAAAATAGTCCGAAAAAAATGACTAAACCCCTTAGTAAATGCCCCCCAATGTCTCCATAGCCCTGACCGGCCATTTTTGGTTTTTGTATCTTTGTTTAAGAACAAGCGCATATCCAAGAGTCCAGAAGACTCTATAATGCAGGACTGTGGACCCCCAAAAGACATTCTTCATCCCTCTGCATATTTTTTTACTTAAAAAATCACACGCAACAATCGTTCAATGGTGTAATGGTTATTATTGTGGAAAATTCTAGTTTATTGCTGTGATAATTATCAGAAAATTTGAAAAAAAAACACTACCCAAGAGTGTTTAATAACCCCATACATTGCACCATATATGTTGAAATTTAAATTAAGCATGTATGTATGTATTTCAAAAATCCTAAAATTAAAGGCCCAAGCCCAGAAGCATCATGAAGTCAAGTAGTTCCTGAAAGACACAGGAGCAGTCAGGAGTAGGCATCAGCAGTACCCAAGAGGCTTTAATAACCCCTTACATTGCAAGATCACTCGCGAGATCGAGCAATAACAGGTGTGCTATGCCCTCAGATGTCCGGGGCTGCATGCGCGCTACACTGAACGGACCAGCGTGTGTCTATCTTTCACCGACAGGTGCGGCTAACCCGCTGAACCCCCTTCGCGATAGGGATCAGGGATTGCAATTATTTGCCAGGAAAGAAGAATCACAACTAAGCGCCGGTCATAAGCTCGGGTTCATTAAGTCCCTGCCCTTTGTACACACCGCATGTCTCTACTACCGATTGGATGGTTTAGTGAGGTCCTCGGATCGGCCCCGGCGGGGTAGGAGAAGGCCCTAGCAGAGCGCCGAGAATTTAAAGATCATTGTTGAAATTAGCATTAATCATATATTAGCTACTGCTAAACTTCCAAAAATTTAAGGCCCAAGGCCTGAGGCATCAGGGAGGCAATTATTTCCTGAAAGACACAGAATGAGTCAGGAGCAGTCATTCGCAGTACCCAAGAGGGTATCATAACCATCCCCTTACATTTAAAGATCAATGTTGAAATTTGCATTAAGCATATATTTAGCTACTGCTAAACATCCAAAAATTGAAGGCCCAAGGCCTGAGGGCAGGGAGGCAAGTAGTTTCTGAAAGACACAGAATGAGTATGGAGCAGGCATTCACAGTACCCAAGAGGGTTTCATAACCCCTTACATTTAAAGATCAATGTTGACATTTGCATTAACCATATATTTAGCTACTGCTAAACATCCAAAAATTTTAAGGCCCAAGGCCAGAAGCATCAGTGAGGCAAGTGGTTCCTGAAAGACACAGGATGAGCCAGGAGCAGGCAATCGCAGTATCAAAGGAGGGTTTCATAACCCTAATTGATGAACCAAGAGGGTTTCATAACCAATCATAATTGGGAAATGTTGGTGTGGCACCATGGTCAATCTACTCTGAGGCATCTGGCATAAGTGGCTGGAAATCCTGGCTGATCCATCCCTGATTCATCTTGACAAACGTCAGTCTCTCCACATTTTTGGTGGACAGAGGAGTTCGCCTTGGGGTGACTATGGCCCCGGCCGCACTAAACACCCGCTCTGATGGCACACTACTGGACGGGCAGGACATCTTTTCCAGGGCAAACTCTGCTAGTTGTGGCCATAAATCAAGTTTGGCTGCCCAGAAGTCCAGCGGATCTTCAATGGTTGTTGGCATGGCCATGTCAAGGTATGCCACCACCTGCTGGTTCAGGTCCTGCTCCATGTCTACCTGCTGCTCAGGAGTTGCTTCACTATGCGGGTGAAGAAAACTACTCATCAGCGACTGTAGACTCAGGCTGCTGCTGATTGAGCTGGTACTGCTCCTCCCACCCCTCCCCTCCCCAGCAGCCATGGCAGTGGAAGGTGAGCGCAGAGGGCCCCCCGAGTCAGATCTGCGAGTGGATGGACCATGTGGCCGATAGGCATCAGCCAACTGACTACATAGAATCTCTCTGTAGTAGGTCAGTTTGTCCTCCCTCTCAGTGAGTGTTAAAAAGGCCCCCATTTTGGGACGGTAGCGAGGGTCTAATAAGGTGGAGATCCAGAAGTCATCCCGCTGATGAATTTTGACAATTCGGGGGTCACTACGCAAGCAACTGAGCATGCATCGTGTCATTTGCGCCAGTGACTCGGAGGGACTACCTGCCTCCATCTCCACTGCATACTGCCACGGTGTGTCTGGGTCCTCTGTCTCAACTTCCTCATAACCCTCTAGCTCCTCTGACTGCTCCTGCTCCTCCTCTCCTGTCCGAAAACTAGAAACACTGGCCATCTCATCCAACCTAAACTGTGCTCCGCTCTGCCCCTCATCATCCTCCTCTTCCAGTTCAGCCCCCACAGGGCTCATGTAGCCTTAAGATGTAGGCGCAACGTCTCCATTGCCGTGACCAGCCACGGTTTCAATCATTTGTTGTAGGAAATGTAGGAGTGGAATTACGTCGTTCATGGCGTAATCCAGGCGACTCACAAATAATGTGGCTTCCTCAAAGGGCCTCAGCAAACGGCAGATGTCACGTATGAGCTGCCACTGGTTCACATTGAAGTTACACAGTGGAGTACTCCTATCTGCTTAGATCATCAAGAAATCGGTGATGGCTTTTCTTTGTTCGTATAGTCTGTCCAACATATGGAGGATGGAATTCCAGCACGTGGCAACGTCACAAATAAGACTATGTTCTGGGATAACGTTCTGACGCTGCAGCTCAAGGAAGGTGTGCTTGGCGGTGTACGAGTGGCTGAAGTGCATGCACAGTTTCCTTGCCATTTTCAGGATGTTTTGCAAATGGGGTGAAGACTTGAGGATGTGCTTGACAACCAGATTCAACACGTGTGCCATGCAGGCGCATGTTTCACACTTCCTTGTCGCAGCGCGGAAACAATTTTCTTCCCGTTGTCAGTCACCATGGTTCCCATTTCCAGATTTCGTGGAGTAAGCCATACTCGAATTTCTTTACGAATGAACTTTAGCAGTTCCTCCCCTGTGTGACTCCGTTCGCCAAGGCAAACCATGTGAACAACAGCTTGACACCACCGTGCCCTACACACATGGTACGATGAAGGGCCACCTAGATTTGGACGTGCAGTGGAGGCCGAGGACACGGTGGAGGATGAGGAGGCGGCGTCGCACACTGTAACAGGACCAACTGCCTGTGAGTAAGAGCGTGGGGGAGGAAGCGGTGTGACCTGTCCAAGTTGCTGTTGTGGCTGTGCAGGAACCACATTTACCCAGTGAGCCGTAAAATACATGTATTGTCCCTGCCCGTAGTTATAGCTCCACACGTCGGCGCTGCCGTGCACTTTTGAACATATTGACAGGCTCAAGGACTGGCCCACCTTCTCTTGTACAAACTTATGCAGGGCTGGTACTGCCTTCTTCGCAAAGAAATGATGGCTTGGGACTCTCCACCTTGGCTCGGCACAAGCCATCAATTCTCTGAAAGGTGCAGAGTCCACCACTTGAAAAGGGAGGGACTGCAACACCAGCAACTTGGACAGGAGCACATTCAACTTCTGCGCCGTTGGATGAGTGGGCGCATACTGTTGTCTCTTGGACATGGCTTTGCCGATGGATTGTTGACGGAATGGCTGACTAAAAGCGGGAGAAGCAGGAGCGACAAAAGGAGGGTTTGACACACAGCTCCCTTCGGCTGAGGTGGTGGAGCCTTGGCTGGATGAAGGAGGGAGTGGATGGCCACTGGGTGATGCAGCAGGCTTGACCACTACATCGGAGCCACGGTTCTCCCAGGCCGCTTTATGGTGGCGAAGCATGTGTTGACGCAGGGCCGTGGTGCCGACATTGGGACTCTGGCCACGCTTCACCTTCTGCCGACAGATCTTGCATGTGGCTACATGAACCTCCTCCGGATGCCTTATGAAAACCTTCCACACCGCCGAGTAGCTGATTTTCCCACCCGCAGTCCGCACTAATTGACTGCTACTGGTGCCGTCTCGAGGAACCCCTGTTCCACTACCTCCCGGAAAGGTAGGCTGCCGCGAAGCAGGTGGTCTCCCCCCGGCACGTTTGGCTCCTGAATTTCCACTACTGCCACCACGCTTACTGCCAACCGTGCTACCGCCTTGCTGCCTCAAGGGCAACCTGCAACTCTCTTCTCCTGATGATGATGAAGCCCCTTCTGCACCCGGCTCCCAATTGCGATCGGCTTCATCATCATCAACAGTTGTGTGCACGTCACTGATGTCTTCCTCAGGTTCCCCTCTGCTTCAGGACTCTGAACACTTGCAACACCGCCTCCCACGTCACTCTCCGCATCACTACTTGGCCGCCTAGCGGAGCAAGCGGCGCATGTCTCCTCCCCTTCTTGGCTGTCCAGTAGCTGCTGACTCTCCTCTATTAGATCGTCCTCAGTAAATAGTGGAGCTGAACCCACAGCATAAGATACTTCTTTAGGAGAGGGAACAGCATAGGACAAAGGCAATGGGAGGACACTGACTTCTCCCGGGCCATGCCAGCTGAGGGTTGTGTCTGAGGAACCAACCGACTGTTGACTGAGGGTGTCAGATGTCACTTGTGATGATGTGGATGAGCGTGTTAACCAATCCATGATGGCAGATGGGTTGCTGGTGGAGACAGGACCGCTGGCTGATAACGGGAGCTCAGGCCTCTCGCTGCGGCTCCTGCTGCCACTCGCCCCAAGTCTGCTGCCTACTCTGCCTGAAGTATTTAGGCCTCTGCCACTCCTCTGTGCACGTCCTGGCACTTCTCTGCCTGACATACTTAGTGCGTTTATGAGAGTATTGCAATACGCTACACTACTCTTTAAACAGTATTTGTCTAGAACAGCAGCAGGTGATTACTTTCGTCTGTCCTTGAACAGTATGTAGGCCCTTGACAGATTAACAGGTACTAGATGGTACAATACTTGGATGTACCTAAGCGGTATGCACTGATGAGGGCAGTAATATGCCTAACTATTAGTGTTGCTCACGAATATTCGCAATTCGAATATTATTCGCGAATATCGCATATTCGCGAATTCGCGAATTTCGCGAATATAGCGCTATATATTCGTAATTACGAATATTCGTTTTTTTTTTTTTTTTTTTTTTTTTTTTTTCACAGTACACATCACAGTGATCATCCCTCTCTGCTTCCAGCTTGTGTGGTGTAAAGAAGGCTCTAATACTACTGTGTGAGACTGGCGCGCGAAAATTCGCACATGCGAAAATTCGCATATGCGAAAATTAGCACATGCGAATTTTCATATATGCGAATTTTCGCGTATGTTAATTTTGTATATGCTAATATGCACATATGATAGTTTTCGCATACGCGAATGTTCGCATATGCGAAAATAAAACGGGAATATAACGAATATGCGAATATTCGCGAATATATGACGAATATTCGTCCATATATTCGCGAATATTCGCGAATTCGAATATGGCCTATGCCGCTCAACACTACTAACTATTAGCAGAAAAAAATCTGTATTTTTGTAATACACCAGCCGGTGGATACTATTGTTTGGACTTTGACAGTATGGAGCACCTTGACAGCTTAACAGGTACAAAATGGTACAATACTTGCATGTACCTATGCGGTATGCACTGATGAGGGCAGTTATATATGCGTAACTATACGCAGAAAAAACTATTTAAAAAAAAAAAAAAAACAGCCGGTGAATACTATTGTCTGGACTTGCACAGTATGTAGCCAGCCCCTTGACAGATTAACAGGTACAAAATGGTACAAATGCACTACAGTCCACTGAACAATCACATATTTCTGAACAGCAGCAGGACCCAACAGTGCATCACCACAAAAAAAAAATCCAGGGATTAAACCCTAAATTGCACTCTGTCACACAATTCTGAGCAGCAAAAGATTTGTGGAGCAAATAAAAATAAACTCAATTGGGCTGAAAAATGAGGAGATAAGATGCTTCAGAAAGTTCAGGCAGCTTGGAGATCTGTATGAGGCAGCTGACAGCTATCTGCCCCTCTCTGCTGCAATGCTCAATAACGTGAATAGAAGGTTTAGCAATCGATGATCCTTCTCAGAGTAACAGCAAAGTACTCCGCACTCCTGCCTTTCTCTAATGCTGATGTGACCAGCAGTTGCAGTGTAACGCTGTGGTATAACCTATTCACACACACGCAGTCCCGTCCTCTCCATCTGATTGCATAGATGAAATGAAGAGAGGCAAGATGGCCGCCGATTATATAGGGCCTGTGGCATCACAGGGGTCAGTGAACACTGATAGGCTGCATCTCACATGTGATTCAGGGTCAGCCCGCCTACCTTCATTCCCGCCGCTGTTTCCCACCCTCCCATAATCCTCTGCCCCATGTACTCACATGTGGATCCGCCATCTTAGGTCTCCAATAGCCTGGAACGCTGTAAAATGCAGTTTAATGAAGCGATTCGTGCGATAGAATCGCGGCAATATTCGTATTCATTGCAAATCGAATTTTTCATGAAATTCGTAACAAATTCGGGTTCGTCAACTTCGATTCGCTCATCTCTAGTTTCTAGCTACGCCCCTGACTACAACTCCCATCAGTCCACCACCCTTGCTGCTACCACTACCACCAGCAAGGCCTACACATCCACAACCCATGATCCCCCAAAAAAGAATTTGTTTCTGCATTTTTTTCTTCATACAAAAGCTCTTTCTTCTTTACTATTCTGAAACACCAATCCTGTTGCTTCTCCCAAAACAGGTAATTTTTGGACTGCTTGAAAAAAGCCATTGCATCTTTCAATACCTTTATGTACATTTTAATACCAGTAGACATGTGCCAACAACCAGGGATACTTTATCCAGCTTTATGTTAGTGTGACTCTTTTCTGTGTATTAATGATGACAATAACCCTTTTAAATGCTATAGCTCCTATTGACCACTACGTTTAAGAGCCTAGATTGTAATCCCCTGGGGTGTGGACTAGAGATGAGCAAACTTACAGTAAATTTGATTCTTCACAAACTTCTCGGCTCGGCAGTTGATGACTTTTCCTGCATAAATTAGTTCACCTTTTCGGTGCTCCGGTGGGCTGGAAAAGGTGGATACAGTCCTAGGAGACTCTTTCCTAGGACTGTATCCACCTTTTCCAGCCCACCGGAGCACCTGAAGGCTGAACTAATTTACGCAGGAAAAGTCATCAACTGCCGAGCCGAGAAATTCGTGACGAATCGAATTTACTGTAAGTTCGCTCATCTCTAGTGTGGACTATTGACTTGGGAGGAAATTTGGAGGAAAGTAGACACACAAGAAAACAAACTTTATTTTCCAACATGAATTCATAACACTGAAGTGGACCACAATAATACTGGGGGTTAATGTTAATGCTAATAAAGTTATAACATGTATAAAAAGTGGCTTGAAGGGGTATTCCAAAGGATAGGGGATAAGATGTATGATCGCAGCGGTCCCGCAGCTGGGGACCCCCGCGATCTCCGTGCAGCCCCCGGCACTTTGTGCTGGGTGCTGCTTCAGAGACGGGGGCTGCATCGGGATCATGGGAGTCCCCAGCAGCTGGACCGCTGCAATCATACATCTTATCCCCCATCCTTTGGATAGGGGATAAGATGTATAAACTCAGAATACCCCTTTAAATGCACATGATCAGAAGATGATCTTTTAGTAAGAGCTAAGATTTTGAGACTTACCAGTACTGAAGCATTCTGGATAATTAAGCTTTCCGATTTCACACAAAGATCTCATGCTGGTGTAATAGAGATGGTCATATCCAGGTTTACATACGAATTCTACAACGCCATAGTTTGGAACAGTTTTAACATTTCCCCACCTTAGCTTTATATTATTTTCTTTCATGTCCGCTTCAGATATAATACATGATTCTAAAACATAAAAATAATAATTTTTATCCATTATTCCAAGATTTTTTTTTTCTTCAGCCTTTGCATCCATGATGCCAAGATATAACTAGTGTTGAGCAGCATAGGGCATATTGGAATTCGCGATATTTCACGAATATATGGACGAATATTCGTCATATATTTGCAGAATTCGCATATTCGCAATATTTGCGGCCTTTTTTTACTATGCGCCATAAAATGCACATTCGCCATAAAATTTGCATGCGCAATATCGTGTGATAAAAGAGCTAAAAGAAGGGAGGGATCAATATGCACTAAAAATTTGCATTGGCGAATATTTGCATATGTGACTTTTCGAGCGCCCGCCAGTCTGACACAGTAACTAGTATTGGAGCCTTGTTTACACCACAAGCTGGAAGCAGGGAGGGATGATCCCTGTGATGTGTACTGTGGAAAAAAAGCGAATATTCGTAATTGTGAATATTTCGTGCTATATTAGCAATATTTGCGATTTTGCAAATATGTGACATTCGCGATAAATATTTGCATTGCGAATATTCGCGCCCAACTCTAGATATAACGTGTAATACGCTTCTTTTATCTCTGTGCACCGTTTTTATGCGCAGGACCCAAACCCAGAAGTGCTGTAATGCAAGTCTTTTTATTTTACTGTTGTCTGTTGACCTTTTCCAGCATTCTATGCCGCCAGAGACTATATCTCATAAATCACATGGTCTTAAGGGGGGAATGGCTATGCTGCAGTGGGTGGGAGGATAGCAATACTTTAGGAAATCAATTATGACAAATTGGCCCTGATTTACTAAGAGTGTTGTGTAGTTTTCTTTGTGAGTTTTAATTCTCAACAATTTTTTTCCACGGTATTTACTAAGTTTTCCCTACATTTTGCACTTTTCCTACAATTTGCTTTTTACACATGCTCTGATCTGTCTGGTTTTCATAAGCTCAAATTCACTATATTTCCTGTGAAAACCTTAGCAAATATGTTGGGTTTTTGTGAAAATGTCAGGGACACACCCCTTTTCGGTGACCATGCCCACTTCCCCCTGCGGCAACACCCCTTTTTCAGGTTTTCTCAGTAAAATGGAGAACTAGTCGTTTTTTTTTTCAATTCTGGTGCAAATTCTGCCACACATTCTGGTGTAGACAGAATTTGTGGCGCACAAGCCAACAAAACATGTCGGGTTTACAATAGTAGATCAGAGCCATTGTCTCTGGCTTCATGGAATGCAAAAGTTTACAAAAGTTTAATACAGATACTGGTACATGCCTTTTTACCTGTGAGAAACCTTTGTACTATGTTCATTGTTTAACCCCTTAAGGACCAGGCCATTTTTCATTTTTGCAGTTTTGTATTTCCTCCTCACCTTCTAAAAATCATAACACTTAAAATTTTCCACCTACAGACCCATATGAGGGCTTGTTTTTTGCACCACCAATTTTACTTTGTAATACCATCAATCATTTCATCACAAAATCAACAGTGAAGCCAGAAAAAAAAATATTTGTGGGGCAAAACTGAAACAACAACAACATTTTCTAACTTTTGGGGGGCTTCCGATTCTATGCAGTGCACTTTTTTGTACAAATAACACCTTATCTTTATTCTTTAGGTCCATACAGTTACAAGGATATAGATTTTATATTTTACAATTTAAAAAAATCATAACTACATGCACCAAAATTTGTACGTTTAACCCCTTAAGGACTCAGGGTTTTTCCGTTTTTGCACTTTCATTTTTTCCTCCTTACCTCTTAAAAATCATAACCCTTTCAATTTTCCACCTAAAAATCCATATTATGGCTTATTTTTTGCGTCGCCAATTCTACTTTGCAGTGACATTAGTCATTTTACCCAAAAATGCACGGCGAAATGGGAAAAAAAATCATTGTGCGACAAAATCGAAAAAAAAAACGCCATTTTGTAACTTTTGGGGGCTTCCGTTTCTACGCAGTGCATATTTCGGTAAAAATAACACCTTATTATTATTCTGTAGGTCCATACGGTTAAAGTTATACCCTACTTATATAGGTTTGATTTTGTCGCACTTATGGAAAAAATCATAACTACATGCAGGAAAATTTATACGTTTAAAAATGTCATCTTCTGACCCCTATAACTTTTTATTTTTCCACATACAGGGCGGTTTGAGGACTCATTTTTTGCGCCGTGATCTGAAGTTTTTATCGGTATGATTTTTGTTTTGATCGGACTTTTTGATCACTTTTTATTCATTTTTTAATGGTATAAAAAGTGACCAAAATACGCTTTTTTGGACTTTTGAATTTTTTTGCGCGTACGCCATTGACCGTGCGGTTGAATTAATGATATATTTTTATAGTTCGGACATTTACGCACGCGGCGATACCACATATGTTTATTTATTTTTTTTACACTGTTTTATTTTTTTTTATGGGAAAAGGGGGGTGATTCAAACTTTTATTAGGGAACGGGTTAAATGACCTTTATTAACACTTTTTAAAAAATTTTTTTTTTGCAGTGTTATAGGTCCCATAGAGACCTATAACACTGCACACACTGATCTCTCATCCTGATCACAGGCGTGTAACACGCCTGTGATCAGTGTTATCGGCACTTGACTGCTCCTGCCTGGATCTCAGGCACGGAGCAGTCATTCGTCGATCGGACACCGAGGAGGCAGGTAAGGGCCCTCCCGGTGTCCGGTCAGCTGTTTGGGATGCCGCAATTTCACCGCGGCGGTCCCGAACAGCCCGACTGAGCAGCCGGGTCACTTTCACTTTCACTTTAGAAGCGGCGGTCAGCTTTGACCGCCGCTTCTAAAGGGTTAATACCGCACATCGCCGCGATCGGCAATGTGTGGTATTAGCCGCGGGTCCCGGCCGTTGATAAGCGCCGGGACTGATGCGATATGATGCAGGATCGCGGCGCGATCCCGCTTCATATCGCGGGAGCCGGCGCAGGACGTAAATATACGTCCTGCGTCGTTAAGGGGTTAAAATTGTCATCTTCTGACCTCTATAACTTTTTTATTTTTCTGTACACAGGGCTAATTTTTTGCACCATGATCTAAAGTTTTTATCGGTACCATTTTTGTTTTTAGGGGACTTGTTGATCGCTTTTTATAAATGTTTTTATGGTATACAAAGTGACCACAAATATACTACTATGGAATTTTATACATGTATGCCATTGACCATACGGTTTAACTAACATAACATTTTTATAGTTTGGATATCTACATATGCAACGGTACCACATATGTTTATGTTTATTTACATATATTTTTTTATTTAATTTTTTATGGGGAAAGGGGAGTAATTCAAACTTTTATTATGGAAGTGGTTAATTCACATTTATTAACTTTTCTTTACTTTTTTTACACACTGTTATAGCCCCCATAGGGACTATTACTTGCAATCTTCTGATTGCATACACTGTTCAATGCTATGCCATAGCATAGCATTGATCAGTGTTATCGGTGTTCTGCTGCTCTAGCCTGCAGAGCGTGGCTGCAGCCTCAGAACTCCGATTGGACGGCGAGTAGGCAGGTAAGGACCCTCCCGCCGTCCTCTCAGCTGATCGGGACACCGTGGTCCCGATCACCTCCGCTGAGCTGCTAGGAACATTTTTTTTATATTTTAGACGCCACAATCAAAGTTGATCGGTAATGTCAGGTAGTAGCCATGGGTCCTGGCTGCTGATAACCACGGGATCACCCTGCTAAGACCTGGGGTCAGCTCCAGACTCTGCTTCAAAGAAGAGGAGCAGGACGAGGATTTGGGTCAATGTGAGTACTTAAAATGATAACTCTTTCAGTTTTCTACTAACAGACCTACAGTATATGAGGGCTTGTTTTGTCGCCACCAAATTTACTTTGTAATAACATCAGTCCTTTCAACACAAAACCTATGGCGCAAGGAATAAAAAATTATTTGTGGGACAAAATTGAAACACCATTTTGTAAATTTTAGCGGCCTCCATTTCTATGCTGTGCACTTTTCGGTAAAATCGTCACCTTATATTTATTCTGTAGATCCATACGATTACAAGGATACCCAATTCATGTAGGTTTAATTTTATTATTCTACTTAAAAAAATGTATTACCAAAAAACGACATCTTTTTGTATATATAAAAAAATAAGTAATAATTAGTATACTTAAATTTTTTTCTGACCCCCATAACTTTATCATTTTTCCATATATGGGGCTGTATGAGGGCTTGTTTTTTTGTGCTGTGATCTGTAGTTTTTATTGGGACCATTTTTGGTTTGATGGAATTTCTTGATCACTTTTAGAAATGAGCGGATTTTTGAAAAATTCGATTTGGCCGATTCGCCAAATTTTGGGAAAAAAATTGTTTCGGTCCGGATTTATTCATGGAAAATCGCTATTAAACATGGCTATTTCTGGCCTACAGAAAGCCTTAATACGCATAGGGTGTGTGCTTGGTTAGTGAAATAATACTGTTATTCAGTATGACATGCAGATCAGAGGCGGCGCTATTCGAATCACTGTCACAGTGCGGCACAATGACAGAGCCTGGAGGTGGCATCAGTATGAGGAGACCATATAGTGGCTGAATGACACAGTCTGCAGTTGGTAGCATGAGGAGACCATATAGTGGGTTAATGACACAGCCTGGAGTTTGCGGCAGGATGAGGAGACCATATAGTGGCTGAATAACACAGTCTGGAGGTGGTGGAAGCATGAGGAGACCATATAGCCTCAATAGGGGTGTAGAACACTTTGCCTTGTCCAAACAAGCATAGGGAGTGTGCTGTGTTAGTCAAATCATACTGTTATTCAGTATGACATGCAGATTACAGGTATCGCTATTAGAATCACTGCCGCAGAGCATCTGGATATGGCAGCCGGTACACCATATGGTGTCAAAATTGAAGAGAATAAGGAGATTTTTAATGTAAATTTTATTTAATTTAATTAGAATTTATTTACATATTTTGAGTACCCTTTCTGGTGAGCATTGAGCTGGCGGTGCAGCCCCTGCCTCTCAGCAGTAGTGTTGCTCGCGAATATTCGCAATTCGAATATTATTTGCGAATATCGCATATTCGCGAATTCGCGAATTTCGCGAATATAGCGCTATATATTCGTAATTACGAATATTCGTTTTTTTTTTTTGTTTTTTTCTTCACAGTACACATCACAGTGATCATCCCTCTCTGCTTCCAGCTTGTGTGGTGTAAAGAAGGCTGTAATACTACTGCGTGAGACTGGCGTGCGAACATTCGCATATGCGAAAATTAGCATATGCTAATTTTCGTATATGCGAATTTTCGCGTATGTTAATTTTGTATATGCTAATTTTCACATATGTTCATTTTCGCATACGCGAATTTTCGTATATGCGAAAATAAAACGAGAATATGCGAATATTCGCGAATATATGACGAATATTCGTCCATACATTCGCGAATATTCGCGAATTCGAATATGGCCTATGCCGCTCAACACTACTCAGCAGCCCCCTGACTTTAAAAGTGCAAATGTTTCATTTAAGTTATGTTAAGTTATGGTTCAAGTTATTGCACCAACCTGTTTCATTAGATTCTTGTGGTAATTCCACAGGTAATATATGATGTCGACGACCATAGGGCCTCAGTCTTGAAAATATTACATTGATTTTATTTAAATTTAAATCTAAGATTTATATTAGATTCCCAAGTTTAATGTCCTGAAGTTTACTTTGAACAAATACTGTATGACCACAAAACCCAATCTATAAAGGAGTCACATGGTGGCACAATGACAGAGCCTAGAGTTGGCAGCAGCCTGATGAGACCATAGGGCCTCACAATAGAAAAGATTAAAGATATTTAGTAAAATTTAAATTGAAGATTTTAGATACATGAACATTTTTAAAGTTCAATCTAAGGTGCAAACAGCATAAGGAGACCATATGGTGGCACAATGACACAGCCTGGAGGTGGCAGCAGCATGAGGAGACCATAGGGCCTCACAATCCCTAAGATTAAAAGATACATTTTCTAATTTAAATTGAAGATTTATGGTAGCTAGTGCTACCATAACAATTTTTAAGTAATGTCCCAGCAGCATGAAGAGACCACATGGCGGAAAAATGGCACAGCCTGGAGGTGGCACCAGCATGTGGAGACCAAACTGTGGCAGAATTACCAAGCCTGGAGGTGGCAGCAGCAATAGTAGATCTTATGGTGACAGAATGACACAGCCTGGAGTTGGCAGCAGCCTGACCAGACCAAAAGGCCTCACAATTTTTAAAAGATTAAAGATATTTTTAAAAATTGCATGTAGCTATGTTAACATCATCCGGACACTTGATGAAAAATTGCCAGACCGCAGAGTAGCTGATTATCCCCCAACAGTCCGCACTGACTGACTACTGCCGCCAACTCCAGGGACCCCTGTTCCACTACCTCCCGGGCAGGTAGGCCTCCGCGAAGCAGGGGATCTACCCCAGGCATGTTTGGCTCCAAACTTCCCAGTGCTGCCACAATGCTGACTTCCAACCATGCTACCACCTTGCTGGCTCAACTGCTGCCTCACGGGCAACCTGCCACCCCCTTTTCCTGATGATGAAGCCCCTTCTGCACCCGGCTCCCAGGTGTGATTGCCTTCATCATTATCGAGTTGTGTCAGCTGGTCACTGATGTCCTCCTCAGGTTCCTCAACAGTGTTTTCTTTAGGAGCCTGTATGCTCACAACACCACCTACCATGCCACTCTCGTCATCGTTACTTGCCCGCCTAGCGAAGGAAGCGGGGGATGTCTCCTCCACTTCTTGGCTGGGCTGCTGACTGTCTTCTAGTAGATCGTCCTGACGAAAAAGTGGAGCTGATACCACAGCATAGTATACTTCCATGGGGGTGGGAACAGCATAGGGCAGAGGCAATTGGAGGACAGGGACTGCTCCTGGGCCATGCCAACTGATGGTTGTGTCTGAGGAACCCACTGACTGTTGACTGGGGGTGTCAAATGTCACTTGTGATGAAGTGGATGACTGAGTTAACCAGTCAATGACAGCAGATGGGTAGCTGGTCAAGACACGACCGCTAGCTGATACCAGGAGCTCAGGCCTCTCGCTGTGACTCCTGTTGCCACTCCCCCATAGTCTGCTGCGATCTCTGCCTGCGCCTGATGAATTTAGGCCTCTGCCACTCCTCTGTGCACATCCTGGTACTTCTCTGCCTGACAAACATAGTGAGTATATGAGGGGAGTACAATACGCTTCACTAAACTTGAAACATTATTTGTCTAGAACAGCAGCAGGTGTGGCCTTTCAGAGCAACTAGACCCTTAAGACTTTAACAGGAACAAAATGGTACAACACTTAGATGTACGTATGTGGAGAGGGGAGGACAATGAGCTCCAGTACCCTTAAAAAAGAATTTCTGTACAACACCAGCCGGTGTGTACTTTTGCCTGGCCTTTCACAGTATCTAGGCCCTTGAGACTTTAAAAAGGAACAAAATAGTACACCACTGAGTTGTACATATGTGGTATGCACTTATGAGGGGAGGACAATGAGCTCCAGTACGCTTAAAAAAGTATTTGTGTACAACACCATCAGTACACCAGTGCTGCAGCACACAGTCGCTGTGTACTACACCCAAAATTGCACTCTCTCTCTCAATCTCACTCCCTTCCCTATCAGTGCTTCTAGGCAGGATTTGTGCTTGAGCTGAATTGCTGCAACACACTGTTCAACACACTGCTCTCTGTCCCTCTCTGTAATAGAACGCTGTAGTGACTGTGAGATGAATCGCTGCAATAAGAATGCTTTTCTGTGCAACACACACTGCTCTCTGTTCCTCTGTGCAACAGAACGCTGATGTGACTAGGAGGTGAATCGCTGCTGGAAAAAAGCTTTTTTGGCCAACACACAACGCTGTCTGTCCCTATCTATCTCTTTGCAATGAAAGGCTGAAGTGACTGGCTACAATATGGCTGCCGATTATATAGGGCTGTGACATCACAGTGGTGACTGGCTGCTGATAGGCTGCATATGATTCACGGTCATCCTGTCTACCCTTGTTCCCTCCTTCCCAGGATTCCTTGCCCCACGTCTTCACATGTGGATCCGCCATTTTAGATACCCTGGAGCCTGGACCGCACTAAATGGAGTTTAATGAAGCGATTCGCGCAATCGAATCACAGCGATATTCGCAATTGTTGCAAATCCAATTTTTTCCTTAAAGTCGTAACAAATTTGGATCCGTCAGACTTGATTCGCTCATCCCTAATCACTTTATATACATTTTTTTCTGGTATATGTAACAAAAAAGTTGCAATCTTGGTATTTGGTATTTTTTTACGTTTATGCCATTGACCGTGCTGTTTCAATAATGTTATATGTTAAGTTTGGACCTTTACTCACGCGGCAACACCAAATATGTTTATTTTAGTTTACTTTAGTTTATGTAAAAATGGGGTAGGGAGGGGGTCAATTTAAACTTGTATTAAAGGAGGGGCATGTTCACATGTAATTTTTTTTTTTTTTTTTACAATTTTTTAGTCCTCATAGGGAAGTTTTTTTTTCCAAACTGTGTGTCTTCAGTTGTTTCAATACTACAACTCCCAGCATGCCCAGACAGCCAAAGTCTGTCTGGGCATGCTGGGAGTTGTAGTTTTTGAAAAAAACTGTCATGGGTATTACTACTTGCAATCTTGTCATTGCAGGCACTGATCAATGCTGTGCCATAGGAGCCTAAAGCACATCATTGATCAGTGTTATCGGTGCTCCATTTCTTCAGGCTGCTAAGGCTGCCTGCATTATTGAAGCCCCCATCGGACGAGTTGGAGTCCGGTAGGGAACCTCTGCCTGTCCTCTCAGCTTATCGGGACTCCGGGTTTACCAGGCCATGGTGGGGTTAACCTCCTCCCAGCGCAGGGCACTGTTGGGAGGGGAAACAGTAATACTTACTCCGGAGGGGTCGGGCCGTGCTGCACTGGGGATAAGCATACAGCCGCTGTCCGGACCTGAGCCAGGATTGGCGGCTCCTGTGCTGCCCAGCCCCTCCAGCGTAAGTCTTGCTGTTTCCCCTCCCTGCAAATCACAACATTTTGTGAATGGTGAAATCCTTATATCGCAATCTGCAATCATCACGATTCAACTACGAAATATCGTGCAGCCCTAGTACGGATCAACACTAAATAATAATTCTAGAAAAACACATTCATATGTTTTGCACAGCCCCTGTGGTAAAACAAATATTTTGTGTGTTTGGCAGGAAAATGTGAATGCATTCACTTGAACTGGTTACCTAGTATTTATCCATATAGATATATTTTCTAAAATCAAACAGTTAATCACGGGGTGGGGGTTAGTTTTCACTCTTTAATAAGCATTTATCATTTTATGTATAGGGAGCTGGTTTTCATTGTTTAGCCTAGCATTGCTGTTGTGTCTATAAGTGAACCACCAGTGCCCACTAAACATATCCATTTATACTTTGTGTGGTGAGCTAATAATATTGTTATTTTAGTTATATGTATTTTATCTGATTCATATAAAGTACATCAACAACTCTGCTCTATTTGCTGGTGAGAGCTGCAGACAATGTTAGATACCTCCTATGGTATCAGCTCCAGCACGGTTGCTTGCTTTTATACAGCTATCCGATGGTGACTACAGCTCTTGGAACAATAATGGGTCTTTGAAAGTGTTACACATTGCGCTCCGGCCGCATGCGCTGGCCGTGAGCACATTGTCTCCCCTGCTGCCGGCAGGGATGGGATTCGCATCATGGAACGTGCCCTCATGCGAATCCCAGCATATCGCTAACCACAGTCCTCTGCTGCCTCCTCCACTGCCTCTCAGATCCCTGCACGTGCCGGAGCTCTGAAATTTAAAGGGCCAGTACACCTATAATTATGTGCAACACCTGACACTACTCTATAAGTCCCTGCACCTTCCACTCTTCCCTGCCGAATCTTCAGTGCCCCTAGCCTGAGATTAAGCGTTCCCTATTGTCTGTTTGTCTTGCCCGTGTATTTTGACCGTTCCGCTACGTTATTTGACTACGCACCTTTGCAGCCTGCCTTGACCTTCTGCTAAGTCCGACTACGCCTCTGTCTCATCCTTCTGTACCTCGTCTTGCCTAGTTACCTTTGTGGTTGAGTCGTATCGAGGGGTAGCTACCTGAGTGTCGCCTGTCACAGCAAGCCCATCCTGCCTTGTGGCGGGCTCTCGTGAAGACCAGCGGCACCTTAGACTCCACTCCCCGATACGGCCCATGTCACCTGCCACACAGGTTAGAGGATCCACATCCAGCAGCATTACAACAAGATCCGGCCATGGATCCCACTGGGTTTCCTCTGCCCTATAATCTGGACCTCGCCTCTATCGTGGCTCAACAGTCGCAGCAGTTGTCCCAGCAGGCACAACAGTTAAACCATTCGTCCGCACCATGATGAAGCAGTTGCTTTCTGCTCAACAACAACTGCAGCAGCCACAGCCTCCTCCTGCTCCAGTGTTGCCTCTCGCTCCTGCAGTTGTCTCAGGATCTAAACTCCGTTTGTCTCTACCTGACAAGTATGAGGGGGATCCCAAGTCTTGCCATGGTTTCGTGACACAGTGCTCCATGCACATAGAACTTATGGCGGAACAGTTCCCTATGGAACGAGCAAAGGTGGCCTTTGTCGTCAGTCTCTTAACGAGAAGGGCCCTGGCCTGGGCAACCCAGCTATGGGATCGCAGTGATCCACTCACAACTAATCTCCAGGCTTTTCTGTATTTGAAGAATTCTGAGGTGTCTTTGAAGAACCTGCACAAGCTTCTTCTGCTGAGACGGCTTTGCTGAGTCTTTCTCAAGGCAACTCCTCCGTGGATGAGTATTTCATCCGATTCCGTACCCTGGCATCAGAATTATCTTGGAACAATGAAGCTGTTTGCGCCACTTTCAAGAGAGGCCATATCAAGGATGTCCTTGCTGCCTGGGAATTGCCTTCTACCTTGAATGAACTCATACAGTTGGCATCTCGGATTGATATCCGTTTCTCTGAACGACGTGAGGAACTACGTCAAGAAAGGGAGTCTGCACAACCTCGGCAATTTCCTCGCCTTGCACCTGTCTTCCAGCAACCACCACAACCTTCTACGTTGCCTCCCGTAGTGGAGGCTATGCAGCGGGATCGGTCTTGCCTGACCCTGCAGGAAAGGACTCACCGACAAGCTGAGAATTTTTGCCTCTACTGCGCCACTGCAGATCATTTCCTCAGAGATTGTCCTCTGCGTCCACAGTCACAGGGAAACGCTCGCACCTAGGGTTTGTGGGAGAGGCCTCGGTGTGAATACCTCCTCTCCATGCTTGAATTTGATGGTCCAGCTTTCTCTATCCTCCAAAGAGACTATTTCCGTTCTTGCCTTCCTGGACTCTGGTTCCACGTGAAACTTTATCGATGCCTCCATAGTACATAGGTATCGTCTGCCAGTATCCCGCCTTCTGAATCCTTTGTACATCTCTTCGGTCATCGGAGAAAATCTGGACTGTTCTGTCTTAGGCTGGGTTCACACTACATTTTTGCCATACTGTTTTCAATCCGTTTTTCTAAGGAAAACCGTATGGCAAAAAAACGGATGGAACAGTATGGAAAAAATTAAACCGTATGCGTTTTTAAACAGTGTACTGTTTTTAAAAGTGCATACAGTTCCGTCAGTTTTTATAGAAAAAAAACCCATACGTTTTTGAAAATTTTGTCCATTTTTAATGGGAGGGGTCTTGGGTGGGGACCTTAGGATTCAAATGCGCATGTGCAAAGTAAAAACTTATAAGTTTTTTCCCATATGGAACCGTATACATGTGCATTTCCCATTGACGTCCATGTTAAAAAAAAACGTATGCAGTTGCAGTACGGTTTTTAAACCGGAGACAAAATCGTGGTCAATCACGGTTTTGACTCCGGTTTAAAAAACGTACTGCAACCGCATACGTTTTTTTAACATGGACGTCAATGGGAAACGCACATGTATACAGTTCCATACAGGAAAACGTATACGTTTTTACTACTTTGCACATACGCATTTGAATCCTAAAGTTCCCACCCAAAACCCCTCTCATTAAAAATGGACAACATTTTCAAAAATTTATGTTTTTTTTTTCTATAAAAACTGACGGAACTGTATGCACTTTTAAAAACAGTATACTGTTTAAAAACGCATACGGTTTAATTTTTTCCATACCGTTCCATCCGTTTTTTTGCCATACGGTTTTCTTTAGAAAAATGGATTGAAAACAGTATGGCAAAAACGTAGTGTGAACCCAGCCTTATTCCGTACAGAACCGTTATCTATGCAGGTTGGAGTTCTGCATAAGGAGAAATTGTCCTTCTATGTGCTTCCTCATTGTACCTCCACTCTTCTACTTGGCCTTCATTGGTTACAACTACATGCCCCATATCTTGATTGGAAAACTGGAGGGAAAAGTACTTCGTTGGGAAACCTACTGCTATAACAACTGTTTTCATACTCTTCTGTCCAAGTTGGTGTCTCCTTCTACTCCTCTGCCCGGTCTGCCATCGTTCCTTCAGAACTTTGCTGACATCTTCAGTGAGAAAGAAGCTGAAGTTTTACTACCATATCCTCCTTACGATTGCCATATTGATTTATTGCCCCGGACCTCACCTCCACGGGGCACAATTTACCCCTTGTCTATTCACGAAACCCAGGCTATGTCTAATTACATCTAAGAAAATCTTCAGAAAGGATTTCTCAGAAAGTCATCCTCCCCTATCGGAGCCGGATTTTCTTCATGGAAAAAAAGGACGGATCTTTGCGACCTTGCATCGACTACCATGGCTTGAATAAAATTATTGTCAAGAACCGCTACCCACTTCCTTTGATCTCAGAATTATTTGATTGTGTGGAGCGAGGATTTTCTCTAAACTTGACCGTCGTGTGGCCTATAATTTGATTTGCATAAGAGAAGGAGACGAATGGATGACTTTGTTTAATACTCGTGATGGACAAGTATCTTGTTATGCCATTCGGACTCTGTAATGCTCCAACAGTCTTTCAGGAGTTTGTCAATGATATTTTTTGTGATCTTCTATACTCCTGTGTCGTTGTCTATTTGGACGACATTCTCATCTACTCGCCCAATGTTCAGACTCATCGCTCTCATCTCCGCCTAGTTTTATAACGTCTCCGAGACAATCATCTCTATGCTTAACTAAAGAAGTGTACTTTTGAAAAAGCCAGCCTTCCATTTCTGGGGTATATCGTTACCAGTCAAGGTCTAAAAATGAACCCTAACAAGTTGTCCGCGGTACTGGCCTCAACCTTCTGGCTTTAAAGCTATTCAGCACTTTCTCGGCTTTGCCAATTACTATCAGCAATTTATCCCTCATTACTCCACCTTGGTAGCCCCCATAGTTTCTCTCACCAAGAAGACTGCTAATCCAAAGGTTTGGACTCCAGAGGCTGAAGAAGCTTTCAAACAGTTAAAGTCCACCTTCGCTTCAGCTCTGGTTTTATCTAGACCCGATCCAAACAAGCCATTTCATTTGGAAGTCAATGCTTCTTCTGTTGGTGCTGGTGCAGTTTTAATGCAAAAGTCCTCTAATGGAAGCATTGTTACTGGCGGTTATTTCTCTAAGACTTTCTCTTCTGTGGAGAAAAATTATACCATTGGAGATAGTGAGCTCTTGGCAATAAAGCTGGCCATGGAAGAATGGTGTCACCTCTTGGAGGGCTCTGTACATCCGGTTACTATATATTCTGATCACAAGAACTTGCTCTATCTTCAGACTGCCCATCGTCTCAACCCTCAGCAGGCTCATTGGTCTCTGTTCTTCTCCCGGTTTGACTTCTTTATTCACTTCCGTCTAGCGGAGAAGAATTTACGAGCTGACGCTCTATCTAGGTCCTCAGAACCTACTCCCTGGGAAGACTTGCGTATCTCCCAGTTTAAGACTCCAAGTTTTGAAGTGGGGTCATTCTTCTCTTCTGGCCAGTCATTCCGGAATTTGTAAGTCCTTGCAGCTCATCTCCAGACTGTAGTGGTGGCCTAGTTTAAAACAGGATGTCTTTGATTTTGTCCGTTCCTGTTCAGTCTGTGCCCAGGACAAGACCCCCCCGTTCCAAACCTGCAGGTCTTCTACAGCCTTTTCCAGTTCCAGAGCTTCCCTGGACTGATATTGCTATGGACTTTATTATAGACCTTCCCTCTTCTGGCGGCAATATGGTCATCTGGGTTGTCGTAGACCTATTCTCTAAAATGGCTCATATTGTGCCTCTATCTGGATTACTATCTGCACCACAGCTTGCTAAGCTTTTTATTTGCCATATCTTCTGCTTACATGGAATTTCATCTCATATTGTATCCAACCATGGAGTTCATTTCGTCTCTAAGTTCTGGCGGGCTCTCTGCTCTCATCTCCAAGTTAAGTTGGATTTTTCCTCAGCTTATCACCCACAATCCAATGGACAGGTCGAAAGGGTGAACCAGGTCTTGGAAGACTATCTTCGCCATTTTGTATCTGCTTGTCAAGAGACGACTGAGCCGATTTACTTCCCTGGGCAAAGAATCCACTGGGACTTCACCTTTCTTTGTGATCTTTGGACTTCATCCTTGTCCTCCTCTTTCCTTGTCTTCTTCCTCCGGAGTTCCCATGGTTGATGAATCAGTGCAGAATTTCTCCTCCATCTGGCAGACGACCCGTCACTCTCTGTTAAATGCCATGTCTCGTACGAAGTTTCAAGCAGAAAAGAAAAGGCGTTCTCCTCCCAAATTCTCTACTGGAGACAGAGTCTAGTTGTCATCTAAATATGTTCGCTTTAAGGTACCCTGTTATAAACTGGGATCTTGCTATTTGGGTCTTTATAAGATCAAGAAATGTTTAAATCCCATGGCCTATTCTCTCCATCTGCCATCTACTCTCCGGATCCCAAATTCCTTCCATGTCTCTCTCTCTGATAAGTACTGGAAGGATTAAGATTTTTTAATAGAAGTAATTTACAAATCTGTTTAATTTTCTGGCACCAGTTTATTTAAAAAAAAAAATGTTTTCCAGTGGAGTAATCTTTCAACTGAGCATTAATCAGTTATCAGGAATTTTTTACAATGTGAACAGGACGAAAACTCTTGGAGAGGAGCACATTCAGCTTCTGTGCCGTTGAATGAGTGGGCGCATACTGTTGTCTCTTGGACATGGCTTCGCCGATGGATTGCTGGCCAAATGACTGACTCAAAGTAGGAGGAGCAGGAGCATCTGGAGCAACAGAAGGAGGGTATGACACACAGCTCCCTTCGGCTGAGGTGGTGGAGCCTTGGCTGGCTGAAAGAGGGAGCGGCGTGCCCCTGTGTGATGCAGCAGGCTGGACCACCACATTGGAGCCACGGTTCTCCCAGGCTGCTTTATGGTGGGGCAGTATATGTTGACACAGGGCCATGGTGCCAACATTGGGCTCCTGGCCTCGCTTCACCTTCTGCCGACACATCTTGTATGTGGCTATGTTAACCTCCTCCGGATGATGAAAAACTGCCACACTGCCGAATAGCTGATTTTCCCATTAACAGTCTGCACTACTTGACTGCTACTGCCACTGTCTCCAGAAACCCCATGTTCCACTACCTTCCGGGAAGGTAGGCTGCCGCGAAGCAGGTGGTCTCCCCCAGGCACATTTTGCTCCAGAATTTCCACTTCTGCCACCATGTTGACTGCCGACCATGCTACCACCTTGTTGGTTCAGATGCTGCCTCATGGGCAACCTGCAACCCTTTTCTCCTGATGATGATGAAGCCCCTTCTGCAACCGGCTCCCAATTGCAATGGTCTTCATCATTATCAAAAAGTGTCTGCACGTTCCTCAGGTTCCTCAACAGTGTTTGCTTCAGGACCCTAAACGCTGGCAACACCACCTCCAACGTCCCTCTCCTAATCACTACATGCCCACCTAGCAGAGGACATGGCGGATGTCTCCTCCACTTCTTGGGTTCTTGGCACTTCGTAGCTGCCTGAGCCTGATGAATTTAGGCCTCTGCCACTCCTCTGTACATGTTCTGGCACTTCTCTGCCTGACATACTTAGTGCGTATATGAGGGGAGTACAATAGGCTTCACTATGCTTAAAACAGTATTTGTTTAGAACAGCAGCGGGTGTGTAATTTTGGCTTGCCTTTTACAGTAACTAGGCCCTTAAGACTTTAACAGGAACAAAATAGTACACCACTTAGATGTATGTATGTGATATGCACTTATGAGGGGAGGACAATGCGCTACAGTATGCTTAAAAAGGAATTTGAGTACAACACCAGCCAGTGAGTACTTTTACCTAGGCTTTCACATTATCTAGCCCCTTGAGACTTTAACAGGAACAAAATAGTACACCACTTAGATGTATGTATGTGCTATGCACTTATGAGGGCAGAAAAATGTGCTACAGTACGCTTAAACAAGTATTTTTGTACAACACCAGCCGGTAAGTAGTTTTGCCTGGCATTTCACAGTATCTAGGCCCTTGAGACTTTAAGAGGTACAAAATAGTACACCACTTAGATGTACGTATGTGGTAAGCACTTATGAGTGGAGAAAATGCGCTACAGTACCCTTAAAAAAGTATTTGTGTACAACACCAGCACGTAAGTACTTTTGCCTGGTCTTTCACAGTATCTAGGCCCTTGAGAGTTTAACAGGTACAAATTAGTACACCACTGAGATGTACGTATGTGCTATGCACTTAAGAGGGCAGAAAAATGCATTACAGTAGGCTTAAAAAACTATTTGTGTACAACACCAGCACGTAAGTACTTTTGACTGGCCTTTTACTGTATCTAGGCCCTTGAGACTTTAACAGGAACAAAATAGTACACCACTTAGATGTGCGTATGTGATATGCACTTATAAGGGCAGAAAATGCACTACAGTACGCTTAAAAAAGTATTTGTGAACACCAGCAGTACACACCAGTGCTACAGCACTGTGTACTACACCCAAAATTGCACTTTCTCTCTCAATCTCACTCCCTTCCCTATCAGTGCTTCTAGGCTGGATTTGTGCTTGAGCAGAATTGCTGCTGTTCTTCTGTGCAACACACTGCTCTCTGTTACAGAACGCTGTAGACAGTGACTAAGAGGTAAATCGCTGCAGTAAGAATGCTTTTCTGTGAAACACACTGCTCTCTGTCCCTCTCTCTGTGCAACGGAACGCTGACTTGACCAGGAGGTAAATCGCTGCTGCAAAGAGCTTTTCTGTGAAATACACAGCGCTGTCTGTCCCTATCGATCTCTCTTCTGTGAAAGGCTGAAGAGACTGGCCACAATATTGCTGCCGATTATGTAGGGCTGTGACATCACAGGGGTGACTGGCTGCTGATAGGCTGCATCCTGCATGTGATTCAGGGTCATCCCGCCTACCCTTGTTCCTGCCTTCCCAGCGTTCCTTGTCCTCCCATGTCCTCAACATGTGGATCCACCATTTTAGATGCCCTGAAGCTGGACCACACTAAATGGAGTTTAATGAAGCAATTTGTGCTGTAGAATCGCGGCGATATTCACATTCGTTGTACATCTGTGTGTTTCCAGGGTTGGCTGGCTGATATGCTATTATATTGCTTTATCTATCTGGACTTACTTTCATCCTGTTGTATTGTTCATGTATGAAGAGAACTTTGGCATCAACATCATTATTGGCACATACTAATTATATATATGGTGTTAACATCTGTAATGCTAATGTCTGTTATTTAGTTACATCATTTTTTTATGTAACTAACTAGCCTCATTCAATGATATGTGTTCTCCAATACGTTGCTTTGTCTATTTGTTATTCTGTGTCTCCTCCATCCCAGAAGAACTCAAATACTATTATGAGAGAAACACATTGTAAAAATTAGTATGAGATCTAATGGTATTGCTATTCAATGAGACATATTTATCATACAGTAATCATTCATCTTGGAGATAGCACAGTTATTACATTTGTTATCCTATTTATCCTATACCCATACACACTTTCAGTATAGGGAGGGCTATTCCTAGATCAGGTAGGGAAAGTTTCATGGGTTGGTAATAGGGACTGGCACCTGTACCCATTTTCCATCCTTTTATTTTAGAGCAAGAAGACAGATACAAAAAAGACAAAGAGAGGCCGGTGCCTTGTGTCATCCTGCGAGATAAAAGAAACCTCAGTACCCTCTAACAGATGGTCTCTCACTTGTGAGAATATTTGGGTTCAGGCGTATCCCTCCTGATTTGGGGTATCAGTGGGATCCAACGTTTGCAAGCCAGTAGTAGGATGACGGTGTCCTATGACGGGAACCGTAGATACAATGTGGCAAAAAAAAAAAATGGAAAGAATACTGCAGAGGCGCTATCATGAAGCATCCAGATTCCAAGGAGTATGATATAAAGGTCTTTAATAATATACCGTAAAACAATACATGTAAAAATAACTAAAACAAGCAAAACAAGTTTAGGGAGTAGAATCTCCCTTTTTCAATTGCAGGTATTGGAGGCAATATTCCATTACCTGCAATTGAAAAGGGAGAGTCTACTCGAAAAATGCATTTTGCTTGTTTTATTTATATGTATTGTTTTATGGAATATTATTAAAGACCTTCATATCATACTCCTTGGAATCTGGATCCTCCATGATAGCGCCTCTGCAGAATATATTTGTTATTTTATTGTGATTTTCTACATTTTTATAACTATATGACGTGTTGTGTGCATTTTATTGTAATGTGTTATTAATGTAGCAGTAAAAGGTACGTTTTAATCAGATTGGGCCTTATTGGTGTTTGTCAAATTGTTAGACTAGACAGCCTTAAGATCAGCCACATTGAGATATCTGGCACATATCTGTCTGGTTTAAAGGGGTACTCTAGCGCTAAGACATCTTATCCCTTATCCAAAGGATAGGGGATAAGATGCGTAATCGCGGGGTTCCGCCCATGCGGACCCCTGTGATCTTGCACGCAGAACCCCATTATAATCAGTCCCCGGAGCATGTTTGCTCCGGGTCTGATTGCTGGCGATCACGGGGGCCGGAGCATTGTGATGTCACGGCCCCGCCCCCGTATGACATCACACCCCGCCCCGCCCCCTCAATGCAAGTCTATGGGAGGGGGCATGACAGCTGCACTTTTAGTAAATCTGTACATTCTCTATAACTTTATATTTTACTTAGGCTAGAGACAATGGACACTGTAGTATTACTGGTAAATCTCCTAAGTACTATAGAAGCTACACATTAGATTAGAATAGACTAGGACAGGATGATCAACCTACAATTATGCTTGTATCATTTTCATGTCACTGTTGGGTGATGACATATCTATAGACAGCGACTGTAATACAAAACTCTACACAGAGCTGATGGGAGAAGTTTGTGTAAATTCCCTTCCATAAAGGGGGAATTCCAAAAATAGAAAGTTAGAGATGGAGATAGAGAGTTGTAGATAACTAAATGATCAGGTTCCAACCAGCGTTACATAAGTTGAACATTGCTGACCACACCACTATAGTTAATTACTTAAAGGCAGATTATGTAAAGAGAAAAAACAGACAATGGTGGCGCTGCCCTGTGCCGTTACCCTGGGCAACAGGGATGTAGTTTTCACATATGAATGCCCATGTACCTGGTTGTTTTGGGCTTGGAGCTCAACACCTGTATGCACATGTATTAAAGATGAAGCGTGGCAGCCTGGACCCATATCCGTCTTGATCACGGAGTTGGCAAAGAAGACTTTTTCAAGTCTCTGAGACTTTGAGACTTGAGTCTTTGAGACTTGAAAAAGAGAGTAGGTGGCTCTCGAAACGCGTCCTCTGTGTAAACCTAACCTTTATTATTTTACCACGGTGTCCGCGGTTGTAACATATACCATAGCGGTGTGCGCCTCAGCAAACCCGGTTTTTCTCCTACTACAAAGCTTTTAATTACCTAAAGGGGTACACTGCCCCTAGACATCTTATCCCTTATGCCATGCCCCTTATGACATCACACCATGCCCCTGCAATGCAAGTTTATGGGACTGGCTCCCCCTCCCATAGACTTGCATTGAGGGGGTGTGGTGTGGTGTGATGTCACGAGGGGCGTAATGTTCCGATTGATGGGGCAGCGGAATACCCCTTTAAGTGCTGGCCACGAAAGCACAGTGAGCTACTTTATATGGGGGGGGGGGGGGGCATTTCTCCCTCATTGGTTTGATCAACGGAGGTCTTACTGGACAGGTGCCTTCTGATTTTCTTGGGGCTAAAAATAAACAACTAATCGATTAATCGGCAACTAATGGATTATGAAAAAAGTTGTCAACTATTTTCATAATTGATTAATCGGTTGGTCGAATAGTTGGTCAGTCAATTTCTAAAGTCACTATACACATAGGGGGAGATTTATCAAAACCTGTCTAGAGGAAAATTTGCCCAGTTGCCCATAGCAACCAATCAGATTGCTTCTTTCATTTTGCAGAAGTCTTGTTAAAAATGAAAGAAGCAAGCTGATTGGTTGCTATGGGCAACTCAGCAACTTTTCCTTCGCACAGGTTTGATAAATCTGCCTCATAGCGATTATCACTTTGCATATATGCAACTTTGGTCCTCGGCCTTTCTGCAGCTAGAGTCCCCGATTGTCAGGCTCTATGCTAAAGGCCAGACTCACAATAGTTGCAGAGAGACGATGCAGGAAGTGGAAGAATATGTGTGCTGGCTCCTCTTCCCTAAATGGGCTGCTGGGGGCACGTAGGATAGACAACCAGGGAATGTGCTGCCTCTCCAATCTGGCCACAGGTTAGAAACAGGGAGGGGGTGTAGCCTTTACAAGGTAAAAAAAAAAGAAAATTATATTTAAAAGAATTATTATACTTATTTAAATATAATAAAAAGCTACTCCTTACCAATATACTTGATACCTGTCTGGCCTCTTCCCATCACATATTGTTATATCACATCTGCAGCCCCCCTTAGCTAAGCCCCATTCCCTGTTCTAGGTGACATAATGATGCTACGCATTGTACCCTAGGGGATTATCCCTACTGCTGGTTACAACTTTCCACTCGTTTATACCTTTTGTTTATATTCTGGGAATGAGACCATATCAGGTTACCGCTATTGCCATATACCAATGTTGGCTTTATTTGTATTGCATACTATTATTGTATTAACTGTCGAGTCTTTGACTCCCTTATCTTTTATCATTTTGAGTTGTTATTGCTGTATGTTAACTTTCCATAAAAAATTTTGAATAAACTTTGATATTGGAAAAAAAAAGCTATTCCTCTAAGCCTCCGCAAAGCTTAGCATCTAGACGACACCACAAACTTTTCTTAACACAAAATACATCCCTTACCTACAACACACAGAAGACCTTCAGCCCTATCCCCTCCCCCATTAACTCCCTCTCTAATCTAACTCTCAAATTATCTTCTTCATCGGCCAACTAATGGATTATGAAAATAATTGTTGATCCCAGCCCTAGATCACCTAGTTATCACCTAACCTATGGAAAGAGGAAAACTTTCAGTTATAAGAATACCCCTTTAAGTTAGATTCACACAGGGACATTTTGTGTAGTCTTTGATGCCAAGCTCAACAATGACTCCTAAAGAGAAGAAAAGTGTTAAAAAAGCTTGACGCGGGGCATAAATATTTACCAAGTGCCCACTCCTGAACCACCCACAAGCTGAGTGCACTTCATAGCTGGTTGGTCCCTACTGCTATCAGCAGCCAGGATCCATGGCTAATAGTGGGTGATCAGGGTGATGTATAGCATAAACCTTTAGAAGCCACAATCAGAGTTCATTGCTCAATCTAAATGGCCCTCATTTACTATTTTAAACCCGACCTCTTTTGTCGGGTTTTTTTGGCGCATCTTTGTCTGCGCCATGTCGCAGACATCGTGCGCCAGTCTGCGACACTATGCGACATTTTTTCCCGACGGACCCGATGTGGATTGTCCCAAACCCGAAAAAGGGGTGTTTCCCGACATTTCTGAGCTTTCCCACGTATTTATTAAGGTTTCCAACCCGAATTTGTTGAATTGTTGTGGATTTTTTCCCGACAGCTCAGAGGAGTTGGAAACCAAAACCTACAAAACCCACGTGCGACAAACAGGATGCGACATAATAATAAATACCAGGGGAAAAAAGCAGTCAGGTAAGAAAGCAAGATAGAATTACAACCCGATTTTCTTAGTAAATGAGGGCCAATGTGTTAAAATCCTTCGACAGTCAGCTCAGGGGAGCTGATCAGGACCACTGCAGCCAAACCCCAGTATCCAGATCTGCTCATTGAATGGGCAGAGGGTCCCTACCTGCCTCTGGCTCATCCGATCAACACTCCAATAGTGCAGGCAGCCTCAGCAGCCAGCACTAATGGAGTGCCAATAACACTGATCAATTCTATGCTATGGCACAGCATTGTTCAGTGTTAGCAATTGAAAAATTGCATGAAATAGTCCCCCAAAGGGACTAAAAAATTGGTGAATAAAATGTGTAAAAAAAAGTCAATAAATGTAAATAAGCCCCCTCCCTAATAAAAGTTTTAATCACCCACCTTTTCCCATACTCTAATAATTATTAAATATGTAATTATAATTATTAAATATGATCAAAAAGTGATCAAGAATGTCCCATCAAAACAAAAATGGTACTAATAAAAACTACAGATCATGGTGCAAAACTAAGCCCCCATACAACCCCTTAAATGGGAAAAAAAAAGTGTTATAGATGTCAAAAGAGGGAGTTTTAAGCATACTAATTTTCTTTTAAAAAGTTATAATTTTTTTTTTAGAAATGAAATAAAACCTATATAAATTGTGTATACTTGTAATTATATGAACCTAGGAGATAAATAAAGATAATGTATCATTATATTTTACCAAAAAGGGCACTGTATAGAAACGGAAGTGACAAATTGGTAATTTTTACCGTAGATTTTGAGGTAAAATGGGTGATATCGTTACAAAGTTAAATTGGTGGCACAAAAGATATGCCCTCACGCTATTAGAAGGCAAGAAGGAAAGAATGAAATTGCAAAAATGAAAAATCACTATATCTTTAGGGGTCACATTTACTGTCAGTTTGTTCTTCCTTTAGAATAAATCTTATCAAAACTGCACTGTGTAAACCTGGTCTTATATGTAAACTAATGATAAGTTAAATGGTGTCTTACCCTGTGCAGCTGCACATCCGATCATGGCAGATATGAGCAGAAGTAAGAATCCTGATGCAGACATTCTGAGATCTCCAGAACAGAGCAGAGATTTCTCCAGATTGTTGGTTTTCTCTATAGAACCGAATGCTTCCACTAGGGAGGTAAAATAGGGAATATATTTATACATTTTTATAACAGTAAATACCCTTGCAGCACCTGATGTTTGCAAGAACAGAATAGTAAGTAAAATATCTACATATTTTGTTAGAATAATCTGATCATTCTGAACAAACAGAGTAAGATTTAGGAGTATGTCTGTGGAAATTTTTGCCCTTTAAAGAGGTACTCTGGGGATTTTTTTTTTAAAATCAACTGATGCCAGAACGTTAAGCAGATTTGTAAATTACTTCTATTAAAAAATATTAATCCTTCCAGTATTTATCCTTCCAGCAGCTGTATGCTCCACAGGAAGTTCTTTTCTTTTTAAATTTCTTTTCTGTCTGACCAAAGTGCTCTCTTCTGACACCTCTGTCTGTCTTAGGAACTGTCAAGAGCAAAAGCAAATCCCCATAGCGAACCTATGCTGCTCTGGACAGTTCCTGACACCAACAGAGGAGGCAGCAGAGAGCACTGTGGTCAGACTGGAAAGAAATGCACAGCTTCCTCTGAAGCATACAGCAGCTGATAAGTACTGGAAGGATTAATATTTTTAAATAGAAGTAATTTACAAATATTTCTAAATTTCTGGCACCAGTTTATATGAAAACATTCTTTTCCTCCAGAGTACCCCTTTTAATGCCCATATTGACTGGGCATATTGAATGTTCCTGAGACAGACAGAGGTGTCAGCAGAGAGCACTGTGGTCAGACAGAATATACATTTAAAAAGAAAAGAACTTCCTGTAGAGTATACAGCAGCTGATAAGTACTGCAAAGATTACGATTTTTAGATTTAGTAATTTTATAAATCTGTTTAAAGGGGTACTCCCGTGGTAAACTTTTTTTTTTTAAATCAACTTGTGCTAGAAAGTTAAACAGATTTGTGAATTACTTCTATTAAAAAATCTTAATCCTTCCAGTACTTTTAGGGGCTGTATACTACAGAGGAAATGCTTTTCTTTTTGGATTTCTCTTCTGTCAGGACCACAGTGCTCTATGCTGACTTCTGCTGTCCATTTTAGGAACTGTAAAGAGCAGCATCTGTTTGCTATAGGGATTTTCTCCTGATCAGGACAGTTCCTAAAATGGACAGCAGAGGGCAGCATAGAGCGCTGTGGTCGTGACAGAAGAGAAATCCAAAAAGAAAAGCATTTCCTCTGTAGTGTACAGCCCCTAAAAAGTACTGGAAGGATTAAGATTTTTTAATAGAAGTAATTTACAAATCTGTTTAACTTTCTGGCACCAGTTGATAAAAAATAAATAAATAAAGTTTTCCATCAGAGTACCCCTTAATGTTCTGGCACTAGTTAGTTAAAAAATAATAATAATGTTTTTCACCGGAGTACCCCTTCAAGAACACAGCCAATTTTTTTGGCATAATACTGATCAGTGATATTGGCAATCCAATTATAGATACAAGAAATAGGTAACGCTCAGCACATGTAATATAACGTTCAAATGGGTGTGGACCCGTTGTGCCACCTACCGGTTTAGCTTTGGGACAGACTTGAGAGCAGTGTCTAAATATCTCCCTGGTTTTAAGTATTTATCCCGCTCCAGAAGCGGAAGCTGGCTGCAGGGAGATACAAGAGTGGTTACGGTAAAATGCCAGCCGGTGGGGCTAGCTGAGGCTGGGGTGAGTAGCAGTCTAGACAGGCTAGTTGTTGTAGCTGAGCTGGAGCTTGGACCAGCAGAGCTGAGTAGCACAGGTGCCTGCAGCAAGGAGGGGGAGCTGTGTGAGCTGTTCGGCCAAGGTAGGCCTCGGTATGTGGTACATGCTGGCGGCTGCCAACCGCCAGCGTTACAATTATAACCAAACACAATGAAGCTGCATATAAAATTAATATATAAACAAGCACGGTAAATTACGAGAATATTCTGAGGTCTATTTTGTCATTAAAAGTACCTGTCACCAAATAAACTGTTCTCAACTACCTCAGGCTATGTTCCCTTATTACTCCTAACACCCCTCCTGCCCTTAAAAACAATTTCAGAGCTTTAAAAAGCTGTGTATCTTACCTTTCTTCTTGCTCACATAGTACAATTCCCCAGCAGGAGAAAGTGGGCGTTTCCCAACAGGAATTACATCACTGAAGCCTGCTGGGGGACCACCTCCGCCTTCACATGATTGCAGTGCTGGGATAAATAGAAGACCTCAGACTCTGTGCATGTTTCAGTCTGTGTTGCTATCAGTAAGGCTCTCCTACAGTTGTTAGTCTGTCTGGTTTTCTGTGTGAATCTGTGGAGCTTTCACTTTCTGTGCAGCTGACAATCATGCTCAGTGCAGAGAAGCACTTCCTGAGTTTGGTCTCCTACCAGGCCGGGAGGAGACTAAACTCACTATATTAATTGTGGCAGGGAACAGAACAGAGCCATCTAGTGGCCGTTTTTTTTATATTACATTTTTTAAACATATTTATGTTGATAATTTTAAAAGCAAGTGATTGGGAAAGTGTCTGCTAATTACACAAGAAACACTATATTAAAAGTTTTATTTGGTGACAGGTACTCTTTAAGCCCCAAATCACCTTGTACGTCTGTACTTAATATCCATTTAGTTTATTTAAACCATATACAACAAAATTGGTTCTACAGCAAAATTTCTTACATGGATGTCAACACCCCCAATTGAAAAGTAAGCACCAGAATTTAGTTGGAGACACCATTTGCATCCACCACACCTATGATTCCCTTTTGAAGCACTATTCTGCAACCAATCTCCTTTCTTTTTAGTCATGAAGCTACTGCAGGCAAGGGCATCCCCTAAATTCTGTTCCTGTTTAAACGCTATCATGGGTTTCTGTTTATTGTATTTGGCCCAAATGGGGTCTTTTTGAATTAGAAGCAAGTTTTTATAAATACTCTGTTTGATAGCATTGGACATGGGACTGTATTTAAAAGGGAAACAAAACGATAATCACTATTTTCTTCACTACCCCATTTTCTAACTTGTTTTGAATTTTTATTTTTAGAGAATATTTTAGTAGTGTGTTTTAGTGATAAGCGGCAGGGGCCATATTCAAATTTTTTTACTTTGAAACTCTCTGCTTATAAGGAAAATAGGCATCCCAAATAAATTATATATTGATTCACGTATACAATTTGTCTACTTTATGATTGCATCATAAAGTTGATATGGTTTTACTTTTGGAAGACATCAGAGGTCTTCAAAGTATAGCAGCAATTTTCAAATTTTTCCTAAAATTCTCAAAATCTGAATTTTTCAGGGACCAGTTCAGTTTTGAAGTGGATTTGAGTGGCCTTCATATTAGAAATACCCCACAAATGACCCCATTATAAAAACTGCACCCCTCAAAGTATTCAAAATGACATTCAGTAAGCGTGTTAACCCTTTAGGTGTTTCACAGGAATAGCAGCAAAGTGAAGGAGAAAATTCAAAATCTTCATTTTTTACACATGCATGTTCTTGTAGACCCAGTTTTTGAATTTTTACAAGGGGTAAAAGGAGAAAAATCTTCCTAACATTTTTTACGCAATTTCTCTTGAGTAAGGAAATATCTCATATGTGTATGTCAAGTGTTCGGCGGGCACAGTAGAGGTCTCAGAAGGGAAGGAGCGACAATGGGATTTTGGAGAGTGAGTTTTTCTGAAAAGATTTTTGGGGGGCATGTCACATTTAGGAAGCATAGGAAGCCCCTATGGTGCAAGAACAGCAAGAAACCCCCCCACATGGCATAATATTTTGGAAACTATACCCCTCATGGAACATAACAAGGGGTCCAGTGAGCCTTAACACCCCACAGGTGTTTGACGACTTTTTGTTAAAGTTGGACTTGTCAATGTTTTTTTTTTCACTAGCAAATTTTGCTGAAATTTTTTTGGGAGCATGTCACATTTAGGAAGCCCCTATGGTGCCAGAACAGCAAAAAAAAAAAAAACACATGGCAAACTATTTTGGAAACTACATCCCTCAAGGAACGGAACAAGGGGTACAGTGAGCCTTAACACCTCACAGGTATTTGATGACTTTTAGTTAAAGTTTGATGTGTAAATGAAATTTTTTTTCACTAAAAGGCAGTTTTTTCCCCAAATTTTACATTTCTACAAGGGGTAATAGGAGAAAATGCCCCCAAAATTTGTATGCCCATTTCTTCTGAGTATGGAAATACCCCATGTGTGCACGTCAAGTGCTCTGCTGGCGCACTACAATGCTCAGAAGAGAAGGAGCGCCATTGAGCTTTTGGAGACAGAATTTGTTTGTAATGGAAGTCAGGGGTCATGTGTGTTTACAAAGACCCCGTCGTGCCAGAACAGTGGACCCCCCCCCCCACATGTGACCGCATTTTGGAATCTACACACCTCACAGAATTTAATAATGGGTGCAGTGAGTAGTTACACCCCACTGGCATTTGACAGATCTTTGGAACAGTGGGCTGTGCAAATGAAAAATTACATTTTTCATTTTCACGGACCACTGTTCCAAAAATCTGTCAGACACCTGTGGGGCGTAAATGGTCACTGCACCCCTTATTACATTCCATGAGGGGTGTAGTTTCCAAAATGGGGTCAGATGTGGGGGGGGGTCCATTGTTCTGGCACTATGGGGGCTTTGTAAACACACGTTGTTACGCCGAGCGCTCCGGGTCCCCGCTCCTCCCCGGAGAGCTCGCGGCGTTCACCTTCTCGCAGCGCCCCGGTCAGACCCGCTGACCGGGAGCGCTGCATTAATGTCACCGGCGGGGACGCGACCCGCGCCCGCTCGCGGCTCGCGTCCCAGTCACCTCACCTGTCCTGTCCCCCGTCGACTCAGTCCCGGCGCGCGCAGCCCCGCTCCCTAGGGCGCGCGCGCGCGCCGGATCTCTGCGATTTAAAGGGCCAGTGCGCCACTGATTGGCGCCTGGCCCAATTAGTGCTCACACCTGTGCCCTCATAAAACCTCACTTCCCCTTCCCAGCATTGCCGGATCTTGTTGCCCTTGTGCCAGTGAAAGCGTTTCCTGTGTATGTCCCAAGCCAGTGTTCCAGACCCTCTGCCATTGCCCCTGACTGCGATCCTTGCTGCCTGCCCTTCTGCTACATCCGACCTTGCTCTTGCCTAATCCCTTGTACCGCGCCTATCTCAGCCGTCAGTTGGGGTTGAGTCGCTATCTGGTGGAACGACCTGGGGGTTACCTGCCGCTGCAAGTCCATCCCGCTTTGTAGCGGGCTCTGGTGAAAACCAGTAGCCCCTTAGACTCCGTTCCCCTGGTACGGCTCACGTCATCACCCCACTGACACAGAGGATCCACCACCAGTATCCTCACAGTATCCGGATCCTGACACACGTGGCCTTCAATTCCGGACAAATTTTCTCTTCTGAGCATTGTAGTTCACCCACAGAGCACTTTACATCCACATATGGGGTATATTCTTACTCAGAAGAAATGGGGTTACAAATTTTGGGGGGCTTTTCTCCTATTTTCCCTTGTGAAAATTAAAAAAATTAGGGTAATACCAGCATTTTAGTAAAAAAATTCTTTTTTTCATTTACCCATCTAACTTTAACGACAATTCGTCAAACCCCTGTGGGGTGTTCAGGCTCACTATACCCCTTGTTACGTTCTGTGAGGGGTGTAGTTTCCAAAATGGGGTCACATGTGGGTATTTATTTTTTTGTGTTTATATCAGAACCGCTGTAAAATCAGCCACCCCTGTGCAAATCACCAATTTAGGCCTCAAATGTACATAGTGCGCTCTCATTCCTGAGCCTTGTTGTGCGCCCACAGATCACTTTACGTCCACATATATGGTATTTCCGTACTCAGGAGAAATTGTGTTACAAATTTGGGGAGGCTTGTTTTCCTTTCTCCTCTTGTAAAAATGAAAAGTATGGGACAACACCAGCATGTCAGTGTAAAAAATTTAATTTTTTTAACACTAGCATGCTGGTGTAGACCCCAATATTTCATTTTCATAAGGGGTAAAAGGAGGAAAAGCCCCACAAAATTTGTAACACAATTTCTGCCGAGTACGGAAATACCCCATATGTGGCCTTAAACTGTTGCTGTGATATACCACAGGGCTCCGAGGTGAGAGAGCGCCATGCACATTTGAGGCATAAATTGGGGATTTGCATAGGGGCGGACACGGATGCAAGCGTTACTCTTGCCTCCTACACCACAAATACCCTACGCTAGGGTTTCCCAAACAAGGTGCCTCCAGCTGTTGCAAAACTCCCAGCATGCCTGGACAGTAAATGGCTGTCCGGCAATGCCGGGAGTTGTTGTTTTGCAACAGCTGGAAGGCTCTGTTTTGGAAACGCATTGTTATTTGGGGGGGGGGGGTGTAATTGTGTAAGGGTGTATATGTAGTGTTTTGCTTTTTATTTTGTGGTAGTGTAGTGTAGTTAGTGTTTTTAGGGTACAATCACACGGGCGTGGGTTTTCAGTAAGTTTCCCGCTGGGAGTTTGAGTTGCGGTGGAAAATTTGCAGCAGCTCAAACTTGCATTGGGAAACTCACTGTAAAGCCCCGCCGTGTGAATGTACCCTGTACATTCACATTGTGGGGGGGGGGGGGGGGGGGATGGTAGGGGGTGTTTATGGAGGCAAACCTCCGACTGTTGCAAAACTACAACTCTAAACATGAACTGACAGACTGTGCATGCTGGGAGTTGTAGTTCTGCTACAACTGGAGGCACACTGGTGGGAAAACACTGAATTAGGTAACAGACTAACTGTTTACCCACCAGTGTGCCTCCAGCTGTTGCAAAACTACAACTAACAGCATGCATTGACAGCCGCTTGTTGCAGGGCATGCTGGTAGTTTTGCAAGATCTGGAGGGCCACAGTTTAGAGACCGCTGATTTCCAAACTGTGGTCCTCCAGATCTTGCAAAACTACAAATCCCAGCATGCCCAGACAGCAATTGGCTGTCTTGGCATGCTGGGAGTTGTAGTTTTGCAACAGCTGGAGGCACACAACTACAGCTCCCAGCATGCCCAGACAGCCGTTTGCAGTGTAGTGTGTAGTGGTCTCCAAACTGTGATCCTCCAGATCTTGCAAAACTACAACTCCCGGCATGCCCAGACAATGTGAATGTACAGGGTACATTCACACCGGTGGGGCTTTACAGTGAGTTTCCCAATAAAAAAATAAACTATCATTTCAACTTTTCAGGATTCATATTAATGTATTTATTTCTCTCTTTACTTTCTCTTCCACCTATCCCAGATCTTATTTAACCTTAATTCTTGTTTATTTTCCCCTTGCACGATAATATATCAAATTTCACTATTTTTTCTACCAAATTATACCAGTGCCCAAGACTTGGGATGTTTGAGGACATCCAGACCCTCATAACCATAACCCTACCTAACCATACTTTTCTTATCTGAGCCTTCAAGTGTTCTTAGCTCATCAAATATAGTATGGTGATTAATTGTAAAGCTAAATCTTTAGTGGATCTATGTGCACTTTGTATCTGAAAAAAATCTAAATCTATCTACTTCTCTTAATCTAAATTCATCCTGAAATTCTCTAAAAGATTTCAAATCCTTCTCCCCAATAATGTGCCCCAATTCCCTATTTCCACTAATTTCCCAAAACCCTGGATCAGGAACCATCAAAAATTCACTCAGCCTTGGATTATTCCAAATGGGAGTAAATCCCATTCCCCTTTTATCCTTTACATTTTTTTCAGATATGTCCACCCCCTCATCATCATATGTCTAAACCTTGGCAACAAAATGCGTACAGCCCTAAGTAAAAATGTTGGAATTGGGCCCAAAGTGTCAATATTTTAGGTGCCCACCATTATCTTCCAGCTCTGCCTTAACCCCTTAAGGACCAATACAAATAAACCTGTACGCCCCTGAAAGACCAGGCCTGTTTTTTCAAATCGGGGATGTCTGTCTTTATTAGAGAATAACTCTGGTAATGTTTTGCCAATCACGATAATTCGGACATAGTTTTTTTGTCACAAGTTGTCCTTCATGTACATAGTAAAAGTAAGCCGATATCATTTGTAGTTTTTTTTTTACAATGCCAAAAATCATGAAATTTTTACAAAAAATTTAGATTTTTTGCTATTTTAACACTAATAGGTTGCATATATTTATACATACTGACCAAATAGTTTATGAAACTTATACTTTCAGATGTCTTCTTTATTTTGACGTTTTTAATTAACATTTTAAATTAGTTAGATGCCTAACAATTTAACTTAAAATGTTGAAAATTTTGAAAATTTGAAAAGTACATCTTTTTTTGTGTGCTATGCAAGGTTTGCAGAAATTAAAAGGTAGTAGAACATAGGAACACCCCACCCCCAAATGACCCCATTTTAAAAACTAGACCCCTCAAGGTATTCGCTAGGGGGTACAGTGAGTATTTTAACACCATCGTTTTTTGGCAGGAATTATTACAAAGTCAGTGTTAAAAATTCGAAATTTGCAATTTTTCACAAATGCATCATTTGGGGGGCATATTTTTTGTACATCACTTCTGATATTGAAAGAAATGCACCCTATATTTTATTTAGCTGCTTGTCCCATGTTCGGAAATACCCCCGCTTTGGCCATATATGGTTCCTTGGCCGCGTGGTAGGACTCAGAAGGAGAGGAGCGCCATTTGGCTTTCAGGTCAGAACAGTACCCCCACCCCCACAAGTGACCCCATTTATATACCGCACCCCTACAAGTTATTGGCTGCACCAGGGACCACTCTGATTGGTCCTTGGTCGGCTGGCAATATAACGCGTCTGTCTGTGACAGTTAAGGCTCCTGATGGATATATCCGCCATGTTGTCGGAATAAGCACCCGCTCATGGCGAATATATCCATCACTGCTGCGGCTGGGTAGCTCAGTGTGTCCGCTCATGACTGCCGGCAGTAAATCCGCCGCTATGAGTGGACACACAAAGCTACCCAGCCGCAGCAGGGAGCTCATTACCGTGACTGCTGCATAATGTGTAGGATCACATGGTGGACATCCGCAGCATATTACATGCTGCGGATGTCCGCCAATGCGATCCTACACATTATGCATTTTTTTTAATTAGATTCATTTACTAAATTTATTTTTAATATACATATATATATATATATATATATATATATATATATATATATATATATATTATTTTTTATATTATTTTTTTTTACACTTTTATTACATTTTTATTTATTTTTACACTTTTATTTATTTAATTTTACACTTTTTAATGCTTTGGAATACTTAGTATTCCAAAGCATTGCAGTTATATGCTGCCTGCCAGTTTTCACTAGCAGGCAACATATTAGGACGTGCCTCTGGCACGTCCTTTCGGGCAATACCCAGGGCAGACCTGGAGGTCTTTGTAGGACCCCCGGCTGCCCAGGTATGCAGCAGCAGCCCCCTCCCTCTGTCAGAACTCCTTACAGCGCGCGGTCACTTCTGACCGCGGCTGTAAGGGTTAAACTGTCGGGAGTGAAGGGAACTTCACTCCCAGCAGGTCCCGGCCAGCCGCGGCCACACACAGCATCGCGATCGCGGGGTGCTGCAGAGGAGACAGAGGGAGCTCCCTCCCTCTGTCATAACACTTACAGCCCGCGGTTAAAAAGGGTTAAAACTGCCGGGACCGAAGTTTACTTCGGTCCTGGTAGTGCAGCAGGGTCCCGGCTGTGTGATACAGCCGGAACCCTGCCGCGATCTCGTGGGTGCACTGGGCAGCACCCACGAGAATAATGGACGAGTATAGACGTCCAGGTGCGGGAACGGCCGCCAACCTGGACGTCTATACTCGTCGGTGGTCATTATCGGGTTAAACTTCTTAGGCATAAAGTTCACCAAAGAGTCACAGATTGCCACTGGAGTCCTCTTTTATTCCTCCATGATGACATCATGGAGCTGGTGGATGTTAGACAACTTGCTCTCTCCCACCTTCCCCTTGAGGATGCCCCACAGATGTTCAAGAGGGTTTAGGTCTAGAGACATGATTGGCCAGTCCATCACTTGTACCCTAAGCTTTTTTAACAAGGCAGTGTTGGTCTTGGAGATGTTTGGGGTCATTATTGTGCTGGAATACTGCACTGCAGCCCAATCTCCCCAGGGAGGGTATTATGCTCTGCTTCAGTATGTCACAGTACATATTGGTATTTATGGTCCACTAAATGAACTCTAGCTCCCCAGTGCCTGCACAACTCATGCAGGCTCAGACCATGACACTCCCACCACCATGCTTGATTTTAGGTAGGACACCATTTTTTTTGTACTCCTCACCTTGTTGCCGCCTCTCTTGTTTGACACCATCTGGACCAAATAAGTTTATCTTGGTCTCATCAGATCCCTTATACCCCTCAGATCTACTTATATCAGCAAACTGCTTGCAGTTTTTTTTGCTTCATTTGTAGAACATGATGTCCTTATGGCCTAAGCACCAACAGATGACCCCCCCCCCCCCCCACATACACACACCCATTCGACCTCTGGCAGCACTCATATGTCTATTTCCCAAAAACAACATCTGCATATGATGCTTGGCGTGTGCACTCAACTTCTTTGGTTGACCATGGCAAGGTCTGTTCTGAGTGAAACCTGTCCTGTGAAACCACTGTATGATCTTGTCCACCATGGTGCAGCTCGGTTTAGGGGTCTTGCCTCATGTTCTTATAGCCTAGGCCATCTTTATGTAAAGCAACAATTCTTTTTTTTTTTCTGATCCTTAGAAAGTTGTTTGCCATGAATTGTAATGTTGAACTTCCAGTAACCTGTATTAGAGAGTATGAGAGTGATAACATTAAATGTAAGACTCCTGCTCCCCATTCACACCCGAGACCTTGTAATACTAACGAGTCACCTGACATGGGGAGGTAAAATAGCTAATTGGGTCATATTTGGACATTTCCATTTAGTGGTGTACTCACTTTTTTTTTGTCAAGGTTTAAACATTAATGGCTGTGTGTTTGGTTATTTTGATCAGATGAAAGTTATTTCTGTGTTAGCCTTATAAATACAGATGATAAGTGGAAAAGAGATGATACCTTTATTGCATTACTGAGAAGATATACTTTATAGAGTGGAGCAAAAAAGTATTTGGTCAGCCACTAATTGTGCAAGTTCTCCCACTTAAAAAGATGAAAGTCCTGTAAATTTCATCATAGGTATACCTCAACTATGAGAGAAAGAATGAGAAAAAAAATCCATAAAATCACATTGTCTAATTTTTAAAGAATTTATTTGCAAATTATGGTGGAAAATAAGTATTTGGTCAAGAACAAAAGTTCATCTCAATACTTTGTTATATACCCTTTGTTGGCAATAACAGAGGTCAAACGTTTTCTGTAAGTCTCCACAAGGTTTTCACACACTGTTGCTGGTATTTTAGCCCATTCCTCCAAGCAGATCTCCTCTAGAGCAATGATGTTTTAGGGCTGTCACTGGGCAACATGGACTTTCAACTCCCTCCAAAGGTTTTCTATGGGGTTGAGATTGGGAGACTGGCTAGGTCACTCCAAGACCTTGAAATGCTTCATGCCTGGATGGTGTGTTTGGGATCATTGTCATTCTGAAAGACTCAGCCATGTTTCATCTTCAATGCCCTTGCTGATGGAAGGAGGTTTTTACTCAAAATCTCACAATACATGGCCCTTTCATTCTTTCCTTTACACGGATCAGTAGTTCTGGTCCCTTAGCAGAAAAAGCATGATGTTTCCACCCCCATGCTTCACAGTAGATATGGTGATCTTTGGATGCAACTCAGCATTCTTTCTCCTCCAAACATGACAAGTTGAGTTTTTACCAAAAAGTTCTACTTTGGTTTCATCTGACCATATGACATTCTTCCAGTCCTCATCTGGATCATCCAAATGCTCTCTAGCAAACTTCAGATGGGCCCGGATATGTACTGGCTTTAGCAAGGGGACACGTCTGGCACTGCGTGATTTGAGTCCTTTGGCGGCGTAGTGTGTTACTGATGGTAGCCTTTGTTACTTTGGTCCCAGCTCTCTGCAGGTCATTCACTAGGTCCCCCATGTGGTTCTGGAATTTTTTCTCACTGTTCTTGTGATCATTTTGACACCACAGGGTGAGATCTTGCGTGGAGCCCCAGATCGAGGGAGATTATCAGTGGTCTTGTATGCCTTCCATTTTCTAATAATTGCTCCCACAGTTGATTTCTTCACACCAAGCTGCTTGCCTATTGCAGATTCAGTCTTCCCAGCCTGGTGCAGGTCTACAATTTTGTTTCTGGTGTCCTTTGACAGCTCTTTGGTCTTGGCTATAGTGAAATTTGGAGTGTGACTGTTTGAGGTTGTGGACAGGTGTCTTTTATATTGATTACAAGTTCAAACAGGTGCCATTAATACAGGTAACGAGTGGAGAACAGAGGAGAGAAATAGCCGATAACTTATACCAGAATATTGGTATAAGTTATCGGCTATCGGCCTGAAAGGTCACAGATTATTGGTGTCGGCCCTAAAAAAATCGATATCGGTCGATTCCTAGTCCTGGAGGGGCTAGCAGAAGTTGGCCCCCGCTGGTAACAGTGGGACTTCTGCCAGTTAACCCGGGCAATGCCACGCATCGCCAGGTTAACTGAATGCTGTCTATAGATGGCGGAATGCGCAAAGGACCTGCGCAATTCGCTGTCTATAGACGGGATTCTGCGGGAAGGGGTTAAAGGTTGAATTGTGGAAGGTAAAAATTATTCTCACGCCTACTGGTAGGTGGTGTAGCTTTGCGCCTAAAAATGTACCTTGACAAAAGTCGCAAATGATAAATATGTGACCACTGCATGGTCAAAAAGAAAAAGTTCTACGGGTAGGCAGAAAGAGTAAAACTGTCTATATCAAAAGGCGCATTAAAAGTCTCAAAATATGCTGCTTGCACCTGAACTGCGCCTGAACATAGACAAACAAAATGCTCTAAAAGCAATGATAAATCTCCCCCTTAGTGTCCAACTAATAAATGAGAACAAATGGATGATCCAACACTGAAAGAATAGCAGCTTTATTGTAAATCCTCAGATTAAAACAGCATACAATCACTTCAAATCGTCTGGTTCATCTTGATGCGTTTCGAGCGCATGCGCCTGAAACGCATCAAGTTGATCCAGACGATTTGAAGTGATTGTATGCGGTTTTAATCTGAGGATTTACAACAAAGCTTCTATCCTTCCAGTGCTGGATCATCCATTTTTTTTCTGATTCATACAATACACCAAGGAATTGCTGAGAACTATTTTAGATTTTACTTGCTAAACAGGTTTCAGTTGGCTAACATGTGATATCTCAGCTTTATACACATGTATACCTCATGACAGAACACAGATAGCCTTAGGTTTTTACCTATAAATTACAGCAGAATTTCTCATAAGCTGAAAGAACACAAACTGACTGACTACGTGCTCTTGGTGTGATGAGTGGAAGCTGAGGGGGTACCAAAGTTCCCTGACTATATGAACCCCTTAGTCCACCATGACATACCAGTACATCAAGGTGGCATAAGGAAAGTATGGAGGGGGCTTGGGAGCAAAGCCTGATTTATACATGGCAACTGGCAGCTGCTTTCACCATCAAAAGCCAGTATGGTGCAATCTCCATTGATGGCCATACTAGCAGTACTAGCTAATGAGAAGGATCATTGATTGCTAAACCTCCTATTCACATTATTGAGCATTGCAGCAGAGAGGGGCAGATAGCTGTCAGCTGCCTCATACAGATCTCCAAGCTGCCTGAACTTTCTGAAGCATCTTATCTCCTCATTTTTCAGCGCAATTAAGTGATTTTTTTTGCTCCACAAACCATCTGCTGCTCAGAATTGTGTGACAGGGTGCAATTTAGGGTTTAATCCCTGTTTTTTTTTTTTGTGGTGCTGTACTGTTGGGTCCTGCTGCTGTTCACAAATAAGATCTTTTTCAGCGTACTGTAGTGCATTTGTCTGCCCTCATACGTGCATACCACATGCCTACATCAAAGCAGTCTACTATTCTGTATCTGTAACAAGTCTAGATACAGGGAAAGTCCTGACTCCTGGCAAAAGTAATCACCTGCTGGTGTTTATCGAAAATACTGATTTTTTTCTGCATATTGTTGCAAATTTTTCTGCCATCATGAGTGCATACCGCATACATACATCCAAGTAGTGTATCATTTTGTACCTGTTAATCTGTCAAGGGCCTACATACTGTGAAAGTCCAAACAATAGTATTCACCGGCTGGTGTTTTACAAAAATACAGATTCTTTTCTGCATATAGTTGCGCACATTTCTGCCCTCATCAGTGCATACCGCATACCTACATCCAAGTATTGTACCATTTTGTACCTGTTAATCTGTCAAGGGCCTACATACTGGGAAAGTCCAAACAATGGTACTCACCGGCTGGTGTTTTATAAAAATACAGATTTCTTTTTCGTATTGTTGCGCATATTTCTGCCCTCATCAGTGCATACCGCATACATACATCCAAGTAGTGTACCATTTTTTACCTGTTAATCTGTCAAGGGCCTATATACTGTGAAAGTCGAAACAATAGTATTCACAGGCTGGTGTTTTACAAAAATACAGATTTTTTTCTGCGTATAGTTGTGCATATTACTGCCCTCATCAGTGCATACCACATACGTACATCCAAGTATTGTACCATTTTGTACCTGTTAATCTGTCAAGGGCCTACATACTGTGAAAGTCCAAACAATAGTATTCACCGGCTGGTGTTTTACAAAAATACAGATTCTTTTCTGCATATAGTTGCGCACATTTCTGTCCTCATCAGTGCATACCGCATACCTACATCCAAGTATTGTACCATTTTGTACCTGTTAATCTGTCAAGGGCCTACATACTGTGAAAGTCCAAACAATAGTATTCACCCGCTGGTGTTTTACAAAAATACAGATTTTTTTCTTCGTATAGTTGCGCATATTACTGCCCTCATCAGTGCATACCACATACGTACATCCAAGAAGTGTACCATTTTGTACCTGTTAATCTGTCAAGGGCCTACATACTGTGAAAGGACAGCCATAAGTAATCACCTGCTGCTTTTCTAGACAAATACTGTTTAAAGAGTAGTGTAGCGTATTGTAATACCGTCATATATGCACTAAATATGTCAGGCAGAGAAGTGCCAGGACATGCACAGAGAAGTGGCAGATGCCTAAATACTTCAGGCAGAGTTGACAGCAGACTAGGGGTGAGTGGCAACAGGAGTCGCAGCGAGAGGCCTGAGCTCCCGTTATCAGCCAGCGGTCGTGTCTCGACCAGCAACCCATCTGCCGTTGTCGATTGGTTAACACGCTCATCCACTTCATCACAAGTGACATCTGACACCCCCAGTTAACAGTCGGTGGGTCCATCAGACACATCCCTCAGTTAGCATGGCCCGGGAGCAGTCCCTGTCCTCCCATTGCCTTTGTCCTATGCTGTTCCCTCTCCTAGAGAAGTTTCTTATGCTGTGGGTTAAGCTCCACTATTCACTAAGGACGATCTAATAGAGGACAGTCAGCAGCTACTTGACAGCCAAGAAGGGGAGGAGACATTCGCCGCTTGCTCTGCTAGGCAGCCAAGTAGTGATGCGGAGAGTGACGTGGGAGGCGGTGTTGCCAGGGTCCAGGGTCCTGAAGCAGACACTGTTGGGGAACCTGAGGAGGACATCAGTGACGTGCACACACCTGTTGATGATGATGAAGCCGATCGCAATTGGGAGTCGGGTGCAGAAGGGACTTCATCATCATCAGGAGAACAGAGTTGCAGATTGCCCTCGAGGCAGCAGCTGAACCAACAAGGTGGTAGCACGGTTGACAGTCAGCATGGTGGCAGGAGTGGAAATTCTGGAGCCAAACGTGCCCGGGGGAGACCACCTGCTTCGCGGCAGCCTACCTTTCCAGAAACAGGGGTTCCTGGAGACGGTGCCAATAGATGTCAATTAGTGCGGACTGTAGGTGGGAAAATCAGCTACTTGGCGGTGTGACAGTTTTTCATCAGGCATGCGGAGGAGGTACACGTAGCCACATGCAAGATATTTCGGCAGAAGGTGAAGCGTGGCCAGGGTCCCAATGTCGGCACCACGGCCCTGTGTCAACACATGCTTTCCCACCATAAAGCGGCCTGGGAGAACCGGGGCTCTGATGTAGTGGTCCAGCCTGCTGCATCACCCAGTGGCCATCCACTCTCTCCTTCATCCAGCCAAGGCTCCAACACCTCTGCCGAAAGGAGCTGTGTGTCAAACCCTCCTTCTGTTGCTCCAGATGCTCCTGCTTCTCCCACTTTTAGTCAGCCATTCCGCCAACAATCCATCGGCGAAGCCATGTCCAAGAGACAACAGTATGCGCCCACTCATCCAACGGCGCAGAAGTTGAATGTGCTCCTGTCCAAGTTGCTGGTGCTGCAGTCCCTCCCTTTTCAAGTGGTGGACTCTGCACCTTTCAGAGAATTGATGGCTTGTGCCGAGCCAAGGTGGAGAGTCCCAAGCCGTCATTTCTTTGCGAATAAGGCAGTACCAGCCCTGCATAAGTTTGTACAAGAAAAGGTGGGCCAGTCCTTTAGCATGTCGGTGTGTTCAAAAGTGCACGGCAGCACCGACGTGTGGAGCTGTAACTACGGGCAGGGACAATACTTGTCTTTTACGGCCCACTGAGTAAATGTGGTTCCTGCACAGCCACAACAGCAACTTGGACAGGTCAAACCGCTTCCTCCTCCACGCTCTCAGGCAGTTGGTCCTGTGTCAGTGTGTGACTCCGCCTCCTCATCCTCCACCATGTCCACGGCCTCCACTGCACGTAGAAATCTCAGTGGCCCTTCATCGTACCAAGTGTGTAGGGCACGGCGGTGTCAAGCTGTTCTTCACATGGTTTGCCTTGTCGAACGAAGTCACACAGGGGAGGAACTGCTACAATTCATTCGTAAAGAAATCCGAGTATGGCTTACTCCCCGAAATCTGGAAATGGGAACCATGGTGACCGACAATGGGAAGAACATTGTGTCCACGCTGCGACAAGGAAGTGTGAAACATGCGCCCTTCATGGCACACATGTTGAATCTGGTTGTCAAGCACTACCTCAAGTCTTCACCCCATTTGCAAAACATCCTGAAAATAGCAAGAAAACTGTGCATGCACTTCAGCCACTCGTACACTGCCAAGCACACCTTCCTTGAGCTGCAGCATCAGAACGGTATCCCACAACATAGTCTTATTTGTGACGTTGCCACATGTTGGAATTCCACCCTCCATATGTTGGACAGACTATACGAACAAAGAAAAGCCATCACGATTTCTTGATGATTCAAGCAGATAGGAGTACTCCCCTGTGTAACTTCAATGTGAACTAGTGGCAGCTCATACGTGACACCTGCCATTTGCTCAGGCCCTTTGGGGAAGCCACATTATTTGTAACTCACCTGGATTACGCCATGAACAACGTAATTCAACTCCTACATTTCCTACAACAAATGATTGGAGCGATGGCTGGTCATGGCAATGGAGATGTTGCGCCTACATCTCAATGCTACATGAGCCCTGTGGGGGCTGAACTGGAGGAGGAGGATGAGGGGCAGAGTGGAGCACAGATTAGGTTTGATGAGATGGCCGGTGTTTCTAGTCATTGGACAGGAGAGGAGGATCAGGAGCAGCCTGAGGAGCTGGAGAGTTATGAGGAAGTTGAGACAGAGGACCCAGACACACCGTGGCAGTATGCAGTGGAGATGGAGTCAGGTAGTCCCTCCGAGTCACTGGCGCAAATGGCACGATTCATGCTCAGTTGCTTGCGTAGTGACCCCCGAATTGTCAAAATTCGTCAGTGGGATGACTTCTGGATCTCCACCTTATTGGACCCTCGCTACCGTCCCAGAATGGGGGCCTTTTTTACACCCACTGAGAGGGAGGACAAACTGACCTACTACAGAGAGATCTATGTAGTCAGTTGGCCGCTGCCTATCGGTGACATGGTCCATCCACTCTCAGGTCTGACTCGGGGGGCCCTCTGCGCTCACCTTCCACTGCCGTGGCTGCTGGGGAGGGGATGGGTGGCAGGAGCAGTACCATCTCTATCAGCAGCAGCCTGAGTCTACAGTTGCTGATGAGTAGCTTTCTTCACCTGCATAGTGAAGCAACTCATCAGCAGCAGGTAGACATGGAGCAGGACCTAAATCAGAAGGTGGTGGCATACCTTGACATGGCCATTCCAACAAACATTGAAGATCCGCTGGACTTCTGGGAAGCCTAATTTGATTTATGGCCGCAACTAGCAGAGTTTGCCCTGGAAAAGCTGTCCTGCCCGGCCAGTAGTGTGCCATCAGAGCGGTGTTTAGTGCGGCCGGGGCCATAGTCACCCCAAGGCGAACTCGTCTGTCCACGAAAAATGTGGAGGGACTGACCTTTGTCAAGATGAATCAGGGATGGATCAGCCAGGATTTCCAGCCACCAATGCCAGATGCCTCAGAGTAGATTGACCGTGATGCTACACCAACACTTCCCAATTATGGTTATGAAACCCTCTTGGGTTATCAATTAGGATTATGAAACCCTCTTTGGTACTGCAAATGCCGGCTCCTGGCTCATCCTGTAACTATCAGAAACTACTTGCCTCACTGATGCTTCTGGCCTTGGGCCTTTAAATTTTTGGATGTTTAGCAGTAGCTAAATACATGCTTAATGCAAATTTCAACATTGATCTTTAAATGTAAGGGGTTATGAAACCTTCTTGGGTACTGCAAATGCCTGCTCCTGGCTCATCCTGTGTCTTTCAGGAACTAGTTGCCCCACTGACGCTTCTGGCCTTTGGCCTTTAATTTTTGGATGTTTAGCAGTAGCTAAATACATGCTTTATGCAAATTTCAACATTGATCTTTAAATGTAAGCGGTTATGAAACCCTCTTGGGTACTGCGAATGCTTGCTCCTGACTCATCCTGTGTCTTTCAGGAACTTCTTGCCCCACTGATGCTTCTGGCCTTGGGCCTTTAATTTTTGGAAGTTTAGCAGTAGCTAATACATGCTTAATGCTAATTTCAACAATGATCTTTAAATTCTCGGCGCTCTGCCAGGGCCGTCGCCTACCCCTCCGGGGCCGATCCGAGGACCTCACTAAACCATCCAATCGGTATTAGAGACATGCGGTGTGTACAAAGAGCAGGGACTTAATGAACCTGAGCTTATGACCCGCACTTAGTTGGAATTCTTCTTTCATGGCAAATAATTGCAATCCCCGATCCCTATCTCGAATGGGGTTCAGCGGGTTACCCACCTTGTCGGTGAAGGATAGACACACGCTGGTCCGTTCAGTGTAGCACGCGTGCAGCCCTGGACATCTGAGGGCAGCACACACCTGTTATTGCTCGATCTCACGATGGATTGTGCAATGTAAGGGGTTATGAAAGCCTCTTGGGTACTGCTGATGCCTACTCCTGACTGCTCCTGTGTCTTTCAGGAACTACTTGCCTTCATGATGCTTCTGGGCCTGGGCCTTTAATTTTAGGATTTTTGAAATAGATACATACATGCTTAATTAAAATTTCAACATTTATGGTGCAATGTATGGGGTTATTAAACCCTCTTGGGTACTGTTTTTTTTTTTTTTTTTTAAATGTTCTGATAATTTTCTCAGTAATAAACTTGAATTTTCCAGAATAATAACCATTACACCATTGAACGCTTGTTGTGTGTGATTTTTTAACAATTTTAAAAAATAATATGGAGATGGATGAACTCTGCTTCTTTATTTCAGAAAACATTACTTTAGAGAAGAATGTCTTTTTGTGGTCCACCGTCATGCATTATAGTGTCTTCTGGACTCTTGGATGTGTGCTTGTTCTTAAACAAAGGTACAAAAAAAAAAAAGGTCCGGTCATGGCAATGGAGACATTGCGCCTACATCTCATGGCCACATGAGCCCTGTGGGAGCTTGTTGGATATGGTCCTTCGTACCCACACACTGGGGTCTGGGACACTCAAAGTTTGATTTAAATTTAAAATAAAAAAATCAGATATTTCAATGGTCTCCTCATGCATCAGTCAACTCCAGGCTGTGTCCTTCAGGCAATATATGGTTTACTGATGGCGCTGCTGGGCCTGGGTCTGGGAATTTCAAATTTTCTCATAGGTAGCACCCGCTATCCAAAATCTTTTTCAAAAATTTCGTAAAATGTTGTTTTTTTGGGGGCGGATTTTGTAGACCTGCTGTGTACCCATGTATCAGCCAACTCCTGGCTGTGTCATTCAGGCAATATATGGTTTACTGATGCTGCTGTGGGGGCTTGTTGGATTTGGTCCTTCGTACCCACACTCTGGGGTCCGGGACACTCAAAGTTTGATTTAAATTTCAAATTAAAAAATCAGCGCCACGTGGGGAGACTGGACCCAGAGTCCTGTCACTGCAGGCTTAACAGGATTACAAACCATCCTTGGTGACATGTGCACCCGTCCATGCTTTATATAGTGGTGAGAGCTCCGGACATATGGGAGCCCACCAACCGACTGCGGATTAAATGGCATTTGGGGTGTCATTTTATTCTATCTTGAGTCTTATTAATTAACATACTCTTGCTATGTCGGTGTTAGAAAAATGTTAATGTCATAGTTACTGTGCTTGACACATTCTGTGTGATCTATTGGTATACCCTCATTTGTGAGTTACCACCTGATCCCATGAGGACGTCCCCCTGTTGCATGTTTTACTTAGGAGGACAGAAACAAGCGTTGGGAGAGTGTGTATAGTTGTTGCAGTAAAGTGATTATTACATACTGCAGGGTATACTATTGAAAATGTTCTGATTTTTTCATATAAGCATCTTGTCAGTGAGGATGGGGTGTTTTGGACACCTATGACACTTTATGTGGTAGCAAAATTGTTGTGTGAGCCTTGCAACATATACATTAGCAGGTTCATATCACATCATTGGATGTGAGGCGTGGCTGAACATAGTTACCTTTATTTGGGAATCACGTATTATTATTTCTTTGTGGTGGTTTTTAATGCATATCAATTAAAAGTATATTTTTTAGGCACTTCCCCCCTATTATTCTTTCCAAATAAAAAAATCTGACATTTCAATGGTCTCACTCTCCACATGCATCAGCCAACTCCAGGCTGTGTCATTCAGGCAATATATGGTTTACTGATGGCGCTGCTGGGCCTGGGTCTGGGAATTTAAAATTTTCTCATAGGTAGCACCCGCTATCCAAAATCTTTTTCAAAAATTTCTAAAAATGTTGTGTTTTTTTGGGGGGGATTGTGAAGCCCTGCTGTGTACTCGTGCACCAGCCAACTCCAGGCTGTGTCAATCAGGCAATATATGGTTTACTGATGCTGCTGTGGGGGCTTGTTGGATTTGGTCCTTCTTACCCACACGCTAGGGTCCGGGACACTCAAAGTTTGATTTAAATTTAAAATAAAAAAAATCAGACATTTCAATGGTCTCCTCATGCATCAGCCAACTCCAGGCTTTGTCATTCAGGCAATATATGGTTTACTGATGCCGCTGCTGGGCCTGGGTTTGGGAACTTCAAATTTTCTCATAGGTAGCACCCGCTATCCAAAATCTTTTTCAAAAATTTCTAAAATTGTTGTGCTTTTTGGGGGGGATTGTGAAGCCCTGGTGTGTACTCATGCATCAGTCAACTCCAGGCTGTGTCATTAAGGCAATATATGGTTTACTGATGCCGCTGCTGGGCCTGAGAATTTCAAATTTTCTCATAGGTAGCACCCGCTACCCAAATTCTTCTTCAAAAGTGTCTAAAATTGTTGTGTTTTTTGGGGGGGGATTGTGAAGCCCTGGTGTGTACTCATGGATCAGCCAACTCCAGGCTGTGTCATTCAGGCAATATATGGTTTACTGATGCCGCTGCTGGGCCTGGGTCTGGGAATTTCAAATTTTATCATAGGTAGCACCCGCCAAAATCTTCAGTTTAAATTTCTAAATTCATCTTTTAATCTTAGGGATTGTGAAGGCCTAGTGCCTACTCATGCTGCTGGCAACTCCGGGCTGTGCCATTCATCCACTATATGGTCTCCTCATGCTGCCAACACCTCCACACTGTGCCATTCATTCACTATATGGTCTCCTCATGCTACCAACACCTCCATGCTGTGCCATTCAGCCACTTTATGGTATCCTCATGCTGCCAACACCTCCACGCTGTGTCACTCAGTCACTTTATGGTCTCATGACACTGAATAACATGCAGATTACCGGCATTGCTTTTAGAATCCCTGCCGCACAGCAGCACAATGACAGAGCTTGGTGGTGGCTCTGTCATTGTGCTGCTGTGCGGCAGTGATTCTAAAAGCAATGCCGGTAATCTGCATGTTATTCTGAATAACAGTATTATTTCACTACCCCAGCACACTCCATATGTGTTTTAGAACACAGCAAAGTGTTCTATACCCCTATTGAGGCTGTCTGTAGGCTAGAAATAGCCTTTTTTAACCCCTTAAGGACCGGGGTTTTTTACGTTTTTGCATTTTCGTTTTTTGCTCCTTGCCTTTAAAAAAATCATAACTCTTTCAATTTTGCACCTAAAAATCCATATGATTGCTTATTTTTTGCACCACCAATTATACTTTGTAATGACATCAGTCATTTCGCCCAAAAATCTACGGTGAAACGGAAAAAAAAATCATTGTGCGACAAAATTGAAAAAAAATATGCCGTTTTGTAACTTCTGGGGGCTTTCGTTTCTACGTAGTACATTTTTCGGTAAAAATGACACCTTATCTTTATTCTGTAGGTCCATACGATTAAAATGATACCCTACTTATATAGGTTTGATTTTGTCGTACTTCTGGAAAAAATCATAACTACATGCAGGAAAATTAATACGTTTAAAATTGTCATCTTCTGACCCCTATAACTTTTTTATTTTTCCGTATATGGGGCGGTATGAGGGCTTAATTTTTGCGCCGTGATCTGAAGTTTTTAACGGTACCATTTTTGCCTTGATAGGACTTATTGATCGCTTTTTATTCATTTTTAAATGATATAAAAAGTGACCAAAAATTCCCTATTTTGGACTTTGGAATTTTTTTGTGCGCACGCCATTGACCGAGCGGTTTAATTAATGATATATTTTTATAATTCAGACATTTCCACACGCGGTGATGCCATATATGTTTATTTTTATTTTTATTTACACAGTTTTTTTTTATGGGAAAAGGGGGGTGATTCAAACTTTTAATAGGGGAGGGGTTAAATGATATTCATTCACTTTTTTTTTTCACTTTTTTTTTGTAGTGTTATAGCTCCCATAGGGACCTATAACACTGCCCACACTGATCTTTATCATTGATCACTGGATCAGTGATCGATGATTCTGCCTCATGACTGCTCATGCCTGGATCTCAGGCACAGATCAGTCATTCGGCGATCGGACAGCGAGGAGGCAGGTAGGGGCCCTCCCGCTGTCCTGTAAGCTGTTCGGGATGCCGTGATTTCGCCGCGGCTATCCAGAACAGCCCACTGAGTTAACCGGCAGCTTTCACTTTCGCTTTTAGTGATCGGCGCTGCGCGCTATTAGCGGCGGGTCCCGGCTTCACTATGACGCCGGGCCCGCCGTGATATCATGCAGGGTTACGTGTGATCCCGCGTTATATCACAGGAGCAGGACCAAGGATGTACCAGTACGTCCTTGGTCCTTAAGGGTTAATATAGTTTTGCCGTGAAAAAATTCGGATCGAAACAAACTTTTTCGGAAAATTCGGCTAATCGGCCGAATCAAATTTTTAAAAAGTTGGCTCATCTCTAGTGCTAGTGACTGAAAACGTTGCATACATACCTGTGCAAAATCTTAACTTAGTATAGCGGTCAGAGGTGTGCTTAAACCGCATAGGAGGGCACGCCTATAGAGGGAAAAAAGCAACCATAATAGGATGAATAACAATTCATGAAATAACACAGCCTACACGCAGCATCAAGCCTCACATACCCTAAGTAGACTATACCTTGTGTGTCGGAAAGAGTAGCATCCACCAACTAGTGAGTACTAGAGGCGGCAATCGTACCTGAGAAGCTGTGGTAGTAACGCCCATTTGTGAAAGAAACGACCTGAGAATGATAATAGGACCCGACAGACGTACTTACTGAACTATACCTATTAACATACTTACTTGTGGCATTACTTCAAATAGACACTGAAAGGATGACTCTAAGAGGCAAAATTAAACTCTAAGAGGCAAAATTAAACTGTCAGGTAAATGACAAGCAAGAACCTATCTACTTGATAGACCTTGTGGGGTCATATCGCCTGTCGACCAAAACAAGGCTCATGAAAGCACCTTACCTGACGATTTAGTCTGTATAGTCAGACATACATAAACTGCCAAAATTCTGACCTGACTGGTTTTGGGAGTGATGACCCTTTACAGATGACAGTTCCCTGCGTAGCCAACGCTCCTGTAGATGTGACAGGTCTTTGTGAAACCATTGTGCGTGTAGATGTGACAGGTCTTTGTGAAACCATTGTGCTTGTAGACGTGACAGGTCTTTGTGAAAACATCATTTCTGTAAATGTGATCGGTCTTTGTGAACCATCATGCCTATAGACGTGACAGGTATTTGTGAACCCAATATGCCTGCAGACGTGACCGGTCTTTGGGAAACCATCATGCCTGTAGATGTGGCAGGTCTTTGTGAAACCATCTATTCTGTAGATGTGACAGATCTTTGTGAAACCATTGTGCCTGGAGATGTGTCAGGTCTTTGTGAACCATTGAGCTAACCATATGCACCTAATAACATACTAACCTCATGCACAGAATAACTGTAACCGTATGTACAGAATAAAACATACTAACCGTGACATGTGATAAAACATGCTAAAACCCACTAACTGAATACACAGAATAAAACATAGTAACCGTGAAACATGATAAACATGATAAAACCTGCTAAGCGTATATGCAGACTAAAAAACCCCTAACCAAATACCCAGAATTAACCCACTAACCGTATACACAGAATAAAACCGCTTACCGTACACACAGAATAAAACACGCTAACCAATTACACAGAATAAAAACATGCTCACTGAACGGACAGAACAAAAAACGCTAACCGTATACATATAACGAAACCTGCTATCGGTAAGCACAGGATAAACTACCCTAACCGTATATGGCTAAGACATATGTTCTGAGTAAACATGTTAATACCATATGCTAATAAACATTCTAACCGTAATCACAGAATAAATCAACTGTATGCACAGCATGAAACATGCTAACCGTACGTACAGCATAAACCTGCTAACAGTATACACAAAATAAAGCCTGCTAATGGAAAGGTTATGGCTTTGAAGACATGTCCATAACAATAACTTATGGGGTGCATCCCCGTTATGCCGAGTGCTCCGGCTCCTCCTCCTCCTGCAGAGCGCTCGTGGGGTCTTCTGCCCTGCAGCGCTCCGGTCGGCAGCGCTGACCGGAGACGCTGCTCTATTGTGCCCGGCGGGGATGCGATCCGCCGAGCGGGACGTGCCCGCTTACGGATCGCATCCCGTCCCACTCACCTGTCCCGATCTCCTGCTGGGTCCTGGTGCGCGCGGCCCCCAGATTTAAAGGGCCAGCGCACCACTAATTGGTGCCTGGCCCAATCACCCTAATTAGCTTCCATCTGCTCCTTGTATATAAAAACCCACTTCCCCTTCCTGTCCTTGCCGGATCTTGTTGCCTTAGTGCTCTGAGAAAGCGTTTAGTGTGTTCCCAAGCCTGTGTACCCAGATCTTCTGCCCCTGACTACGACTCTTGCTGCCTGCCCTGACCTTCTGCTACGTCCAACCTTGCTCTTGCCTTGTCCCTGTGTACTGCGCCTGTCTCAGCTGTCAGTTGGGGTTGAGTCGCTATCGGGTGGAACGACCTGGGGGTTACCTGCCACTGCAAGTCCATCCGGCTTTGCGGCGGGCTCTGGTGAAAACCAGTAACCCCTTAGATTCCGTTCCCCTGGTACGGCCCACGCCATCACCCCACTGACAGAGAGGATCCACCTCCAGTGTCCTCGCTGCATACCAGTCCGGATCCTGACAGTAGATCCGGCCATGGATCCTGCTGAGGTCCCGCTGCCTAGTGTCGCTGACCTAACCACGGTGGTCGCCCAGCAATCACAACAGATCGCGCAACAAGGACAGCAGCTGACTCAACTGAAGGTTATGCCGCAACAGCTTCTGCCACAATTACAGCAATCATCTCCTCCGCCAGCTCCTGCACCTCCTCTGCAGCGAGTGGCTGCTCCCAGCTTCCGCCTGTCTCTACCGGACAAGTTTGATGGGGACTCTAAACAGTGCCGTGGATTCCTGTCCCAGTGTTCCCTACACCTGGAGATGATGTCGGACCAATTCCCTACTGAATGGTCTAAGGTGGCTTTCGTGGTCAGCCTCCTGTCTGGAAAGGCCTTGTCATGGGCCACACCGCTCTGGGACCGCAACGATCCCGCCACCGCTACTATCAAGTCCTTCTTCTCAGAAGTACGAAGTGTTTTTGAGGAGCCAGCCCAGGCCTCCTCAGCCGAGACTGCTTTTCTGAATCTTGTCCAAGGGAGTTCTTCTGTGGGCGAATACGCCATCCAGTTCCGTACCCTCGCCTCTGAGCTATCCTGGAACAATGAGGCCCTCTGTGCGACCTTCAAGAAAGGCTTATCCATAAACATCAAAGATGTCCTGGCCGCACGAGAAATTCCTGCAAATCTGTCTGAACTAATTCATTTGGCCACCCGCATCGACATGCGTTTCTCGGAAAGACGCCAGGAACTTCGACAGGAAAATGATCTTGTTCGCACCAGGCGGTTTCTCTCCCCGGCTCCTCTCTTCCAACGTCCTTTGCAATCTGTTCCTGTGCCTTCCGCCGAGGAGGCTATGCAAGTGGATCGGTCTCGCCTGACCCTACAAGAGAGGACTTGTCGCCGTAATGAGAATTTGTGCCTGTACTGTGCTAGTACCGAACACTTCCTAAAAGACTGTCCTATCCGCCCTCCGCTTCAGGAGAAACGCACGCACCTACTTCACAAGGGTGAAACGACTCGGTGTGAATTCTGCCTCTCCACGTCTGACTCTACCTGTGCGGATTTCTCCTTCCGCCAACTCCTCCTTCTCAGCAGTGGCCTTCTTGGACTCAGGTTCTGCAGGAAACTTTATTTTGGCCTCTTTCTTAATAGGTTCAGTATCTCAGTAACCCGTCTCGTCAAACTGCTCTTTATCTCTTAACTGAGAAAAATTGGACTGCACTGTGCGCTACCGCACTGAACCCCTGCCCATGAGCATTGGACTTCACCATGAAAAAATTTAATTTTTCGTTCTGCCTAACCGCACCTCTGAAGTTCTTCCCCGCCTGCCGTGGCTCCAACATCATGCTCCTACCCTTGACTGGACCACCGGGGAAATCAAAACTTGGGGTCCTTCTTGTCACAAACATTGCCTCACATCTGCTCCCACTTGTCAAACCCCTGAGGCTCCACCTTTACCGGGCCTTCCCAAGGGTTACCAGGACTTTTCAGATGTTTTCTGCAAAAAGCAAGCAGAGATCTTACCTCCTCATAGACCTTATGATTGTCCCATTGACCTCCTTCCTGGTACCACTCCGCCCCGTGGCAGGATTTACCCTCTGTCAGCCCCAGAGACTCAAGCCATGTCTGAGTATATCCAGGAGAACTTAAAGAGAGGTTTTATTCGGAAGTCCTCATCCCCTGCTGGAGCGGGGCTCTTCTTTGTTTCTAAAAAGGATGGATCCTTACGACCATGTATTGACTACCGCGGTTTAAATAAAATTACCATCAAAAACCGCTATCCCCTGCCTTTGATCTCTGAACTCTTTGACTGTCTTCGTGGAGCAAGTATCTTCACCAAATTGGACTTAAGGGGCGCGTATAATCTTATTCGCATCCGGAAAGGTGATGAGTGGAAGACCGCTTTCAATACCAGAGATGGACATTTTGAATATCTAGTTATGCCCTTTGGGCTCTGCAACGCCCCTGCAGTCTTCCAGGACTTCGTTAATGAGATCTTTCGGGACTTATTGTATACCTGTGTTGTGGTTTACTTGGATGACATCTTGATTTTTTCCTCTAACTTAGAGGAACACCGTCGTCATGTCCGTCAAGTGCTCCAAATAATTTGTGAAAACCACCTGTACGCTAAATTTGAAAAATGTCTCTTTGAATGCAACAGTCTTCCTTTCCTAGGTTACCTGGTCTCTGGCCAAGGGCTTCAAATGGACCTAGATAAACTGTCAGCGGTTTTGGATTGGCCACGCCCTTCTGGACTCCGTGCTATCCAACGCTTCCTTGGATTTGCCAACTATTACCAACAGTTTATTCCCCAATTCTCCACCATTGTGGCCCCTATTGTGGCTCTGACCAGGAAGAATGCTAATCCTAAGTCGTGGCCTCCACAATCGGACGAGGCCTTCAATCGTCTCAAAACTGCCTTCGCCTCTGCACCAGTTCTGTCCAGACCTGATCCGTTGAAGCCATTCTTCCTGGAAGTTGACGCTTCCTCAGTCGGAGCTGGAGCCATACTTCTTCAAAAAAACGCTACCAGACGTAACATTACTTGTGGTTTTTTCTTAAAAACGTTCTCTCCGGCAGAAAATAATTATTCTATTGGAGATCGTGAACTTCTGGCCATCAAGTTAGCACTCGAGGAGTGGAGACATCTATTGGAGGGTTCCAAAACACCCCATTGTCATTTATACTGACCACAAGAATTTGTCTTACCTCCAGTCCGCTCAGCGTCTGAATCCTCGCCAGGCTAGATGGTCATTGTTTTTTGCCCGCTTTAACTTCGAGATACACTTCCGTCCCGCTGACAAGAATGTCAGAGCTAATGCCCTTTCTCGTTCCTCTGATGCCTCCGAATCTGAAGCCCCTCTACAGCATGTCGTACCGCCTGAGTGCCTGGTCTCCTCTGCTCCAGCCTCACTGGGGCAAACCCCCCTGGAAAGACTTTTGTTCCTCCACGCCTTCGCCTCAAGATTCTCAAATGGGGGTATTCCTCTCACCTGGCTGGTCGTGCTGGCATTAAAAAGTCCATTCAGCTCATTTCCCGTCTGTATTGGTGGCCTACACTAGAGGGTGACGTTACTGATTTCGTTCGGGCCTGTACTATTTGTGCCCGGGATAAAACCCCTCGCCAGAAGCCTGCTGGACTCCTCCTTCCTTTGCCCGTCCCTGAGCAACCATGGTCCCAAATTGCCATGGATTTCATTACTGATCTTCCTGTATCCCATGGCAATACCGTCATCTGGGTGGTCGTTGATCGTTTTTCCAAAATGGCTCACTTCATTCCGCTTCCAGGCCTTCCTTCAGCGCCACAGTTGGCAAAGCAATTTTTTCTGCACATTTTTCGTCTTCACGGGCTTCCCACGCATATCGTCTCGGATAGAGGCGTTCAATTTGTGTCGAAATTTTGGAGAGCTCTCTGTAACCAATTAAAGATCAAATTAAATTTCTCGTCCTCCTATCACCCCCAATCCAATGGACAAGTAGAGAGAGTAAACCAGATTATTGGTGACTACTTGCGACATTTTGTCTCCTCCCGCCAAGATGATTGGGTCGACCTTCTGCCCGGGGCTGAATTCTGACGTGGCAGGTATAAGATAGGTACGCTCGATATAGCTGCTATGAAATGTTCGCACAATATGAAATGCTGTAATCATGTATTATAATGTATGTATTGCAAGATGTGGAATGCACACCCAGCAAAAAACGCTAACCGTATGCCCACAATAAATGATAATCACATGCAAAGAATAAAGCATGCTATCCGTAAGCACAGAATACAGCCAACCGAATGCACAACATCCTAACCATATGAATGCTAGGAAACGTATGCACATGATGAACATGTACATACTTTGAAGGCTAGGCACCTATGCACCGAGTAAAGCTATTAACGAATGCATAGAATAAAAATTCTACGACCGTATGAATGATGAATGCTATGAACTAGTGCATATGCAGTATAAGTGCTGAGCATGTGTACAATGTTAATGTACAGAATGCTATGCATATACGATATTTTGTGAGTGTATATACAGCATAAAAGCTATGTACAGTGAAACGCTACATATAAACAGTGTGAAAAATCTACATTTACAGTGATGCTATGTATGACCGATAAACTATGCTACAAGTGTATGTATTTTAAAAGACTGCTTCGAGCATATGTACGGTAAACACTGCAAAAATATAAACACTATAAATGCTAGAATGCCTGCCAGTAGACTAGGAGCATATGTATGATATGAATGCAATGAACGTAAGAAACAATAATGCTACAAGCATGTAAACAATATAATGCTATGAGCGTAAGCACAGCATAAAAGCAATGAGTGTATAAACAGCCAAAGCCCCGAGCGTACCCACAACACTGCACAAACGCTATGCACGCCACTACAATGACATACACCTGGTATACAACCAAAGTGAATTATGCATGGTCTGCACCCTTAAATGCTTTTTTTTTTGTTGCTATGAGCGTATGAAGCGAATAAATGCTGCGAGTGAGAATACAGAATGAAAGCTGCCAGTGTATGTACAGTATTAATGCAATGAGCATCTTGAACAGAATAAAGCCAAGAGCGTATGAACAGCAAAAAAGCTACGAGCAGGTACCGCACAAACGCCATGAGCGCACACACTGCCCAAAACACTACACAAATAATACAGCAATACACTTTGTATCAGAAACGTGAATTGCCACCAGGGGACAGGCATAGGGCTAAGTACTACTGTAACCTCTAGCAGAGCCTGCTGACTCTGCGCAGGAAATCAACCCCTGCTTTTAACACCAGGTACACTATAAAATGCTATGACCGTATGCACTAACTGAATACTAAGACGACTGCACTTTATAATATACTAATCGTATGTACCGTATACAATACTAATCGTATGTACTGTATACTACGACCGTATGTCCTGAATATAACCATATAGAATCATATGCACTGTATAGGATTACTGACCTTGTGCACTGTAAACAGTTGCTAGGACTATATGCCCTGTAAGCAAATATTAACTGTTTACACTGTGTATACTATGATTTTATTAGATGTAGCATGTTACTGTATATCTCTACAGAGCATTGCACCCTACCGTATACAGTATATGCTATATTGTAACTAGATACTCTACAGAGCATTGCACCACCACACACAGTATATGCTACACTGCAACGAGACCCTCATCAGAGTATTGCACTACACCGTATACAGTATATGCCACACTGTGCTGTAATGAGACCCCTCCGCAGAACATTGCACCACACCGCACACAGTACATGCTATATTGTAACAACCATCTGCAGAGCATTGCACTAAATTGTATAAAGTTTGTTATGTTGTAACGAGACCATCTGCAGAGTATTGCACTATATTGTATATAGAATATGTTATATTGTAACAAGACCATCTGCAGAGCATTGCACCCCCACACAGTATATGCTACACTGCAACGAGACCCTCTGCAGAGTATTGCACCACACCGTATACAGTATATGCCACACTGTGCTGTAACGAGACCCTCCGCAGAGCATTGCACCACACCGCACACAGTACATGCTATATTGTAACGACCATCTGCAGAGCATTTCACTAAACTGTATAAAGTTTATGTTATGTTGTAACGAGACCATCTGCAGAGTATTGCACTATACGGTATATAAAATATTTTATATTGTAACAAGACCATCTGCAGAGCATTGCACCCCCACACAGTATATGCTACACTGCAACGAGACCCTCTGCAGAGTATTGCACTACACCGTATACAGTATATGCCACACTGTGCTGTAACGAGACCCTCCGCAGAGCATTGCACCACACCGCACACAGTACATGCTATATTGTAACGACCATCTGCAGAGCATTGCACTAAACAGAATAAAGTTTGTTATCTTGTAACGAGACCATCTGCAGAGTATTGCACTATTCTGTATATAGAATATGTTATATTGTAACAAGACCATCTGCAGAGCATTGCATCACAACTGTATATCATGTATACCATTTTGTGATGAGACCATCTGCAGAGCATTGCACTATACTGTTATACAGTATATGTTATATTGTAACCAGACCCTCTGCAGAGCATCACACTGCACCATATGCAGTACACTTGCAAGGACCCTCCGCAGAGCACTGCACCACACACAGTACATGCTATATTGTAACGACCATCTGCAGAGCATTTCACTAAACTGTATAAAGTTTGTTATGTTGTAACGAGACCATCTGCAGAGTATTGCACTATACGGTATATAGAATATGTTATATTGTAACAGGACTATCTGCAGAGCATTGCACGACCACACACAGTATATGCTACACTGCAACGAGACCCTCTGCAGAGTATTGCACTACACCGTATACAGTATATGCCACACTGTGCTGTAACGAGACCCTCCGCAGAGCATTGCACCACACCACACACAGTACATGCTATATTGTAACGACCATCTGCAGAGCATTGCACTAAACAGAATAAAGTTTGTTATCTTGTAACGAGACCATCTGCAGAGTATTGCACTATTCTGTATATAGAATATGTTATATTGTAACAAGACCATCTGCAGAGCATTGCACCACAACTGTATATCATGTATACTATTTTGTGACGAGACCATCTGCAGAGCATTGCACTATACTGTTATACAGTATATCTTATATTGTAACCAGACCCTCTGCAGAGCATCACACTGCACCATATGCAGTACACTGCAAGGACCCTTTGCAGAGCACCGCACCACACTGTACACAGTAAATGCTATATTGAAATTACCCTCTGCAGAACATTGCACCACACTGTACACAGCAAACGTTATATTAAAACAACCCTCCGCAGAGCATTGTACTATACTGTACAGGGTGGGCCATTTATATGGATACACCTTAATAAAATGGGAGTGGTTGGTGATATTAACTTCCTGTTTATGGCACATTAGTATATGTGAGGGGGGAAACTTTTCAAGATGGGTGGTGACCATGGCGGCCATTTTGAAGTCGGACATTTTGAATCCAACTTTAGTTTTTTCGATAGGAAGAGGGTCATGTGACACTTCAATCTTATTGGGAATTTCACAAGAAAAACAATGATGTGCTTGGTTTTAAAGTAACTTTATTCTTTTATGAGTTATTTACAAGTTTCTGACCACTTATAAAATGTGTTCAATGTGCTGCCCATTGTGTTGGATTGTCAATGCAACCCTCTTCTCCCACTCTTCACACACTGATAGCAACACCGCAGGAGAAATGCTAGCACAGGCTTCCAGTATCCGTATACACTGCTATATACTACTGTATACACCGCAGGAGAAATGCTAGCACAGGCTTCCAGTATCCGTATACACTGCTATATACTACTATATACACCGCAGGAGAAATGCTAGCACAGGCTTCCAGGATCCGTAGTTTCAGGTGCTGCACATCTCGTGTCTTCAAAGCATAGACAATTGCCTTCAGATGACCATAAAGATAAAAGTCTAAGGGGGTCAGATCGGGAGACCTTGGGGGCCATTCAACTGGCCCACGACGACCAATCCACTTTCCAGGAAACTGTTCATCTAGGAATGCTCGGACCTGACACCCATAATGTGGTGGTCACCATCTTGCTGGAAAAACTCAGGGAACGTGCCAGGTCTGAGCATTCCTAGATAAACAGTTTTCTGGAAAGTGGATTGGTCGTCGTGGGCCAGTTGAATGGCCCCCAAGGTCTGCCGAACTGACCCCCTTAGACTTTTATCTTTAGGGTCATCTGAAGGCAATTGTCTATGCTGTGAAGACAAGAGATGTGCAACACCTGAAACTACGGATACTGGAAGCCTGTGCTAGCATTTCTCCTGCGGTGTATATAGTAGTATATAGCAGTGTATACGGATACTGGAAGCCTGTGCTAGCATTTCTCCTGCGGTGTATATAGTAGTATATAGCAGTATATAGAAAAGAGGGTTGCATTGACAATCCAACACAATGGGCAGCACATTGAACACATTTTATAAGTGGTCAGAACCTTGTAAATAACTCATGAAAGAATAAAGTTACGTTAAAACCAAGCACATCATTGTTTTTCTTGTAAAATTCCCAATATGTGTCACATGACCCTCTTCCTATAGAAAAAACTAAAGTTGGATTCAAAATGGCCGACTTCAAAATGACCGCCATGGTCACCACCCATCTTGAAAAGTTTCCCCCCTCACATATACTAATGTGCCACAAACAGGAAGTTAATATCACCAACCATTCCCATTTTATTAAGGTGTATGACCCGCACTTAGTTGTGATTCTTCTTTCCTGGCAAAAATGATCCCTATCGCCAACAGGAGCCGGGTGCAGAAGGGGCTTAATCATCATAAAGAGAAGAGAGTTGCAGGTTGCCCTTGAGTCAGCAAGGCGGTAGCACGGTTGGCAGTCAGCGTGGTGTGGCAGTAGTGGAAATTCAGGAGACAAACGTGACCGGGGGAGACCACCTGCTTCGAGGCAGCTTACCTTTCAGAGAGGTAGTGGGTTACCCGCAACTGTCGGTGAAAGATAGAGACACGCTAATCCGTTCAGTGGAGCGCTAGTGCGGCCCAGACATCTGAGGCCATAACCAGGGCCGGATTAAGAGGATCATGGGCCTGGTGCTGAAGATTTTGATGGGCCTTTTTATCGAAATATATAAAATGAAAAAGCAACACAAAGCAATTTTGTTTAACACAAATAAAGCGCATCCGTCACGTTATGCACATTAAATTACCAGGATAGATGAATATGCTGGTTGCTGAGTTGCCCACAGCAACCAATCAGATCGCTTCTTTTATCTGATGTTACTAGGAGGATGTTAAACGCTGCTGGACTGCGCTTTTCTCTGCTGTAACACACACAGGCTCTGCGTCCTATGATCCTTCTGCAGTGTAATATAATGAAGTGACTGTCCGCAAGATGGCTGCCGATTATATAGGGCTGTGACATCACAGGGGTGACTGGCTACATCCTGCATGTGATTCAGGGTCATCATGTCTACCTCCCTTCCCGCCTTCCCAGCATTCCTTGCCCCATATACTGACATGTGGATCGGCCATTTTAGATGCCCTGGGCCCTGCACCGCAGTAAATGGAGTTTAATGAAGCGATTTGTGCGATAGAATCGCAGCGATATTCACATTCGTTGCGAATCGTATATTTTCTGAAATTCGTAATGAATTCTGGGTCGCCAGCTCCGATTCGCTCATCTCTAGACATAACTCTTATTTTTCTACCTACAGACTCATATAAGGGCTTGTTTTTTTGCGTCACCAATTATACTTTGCAATGACAAACAAACAAATATTTGTTGGACAAACTTGAATAAAAATGCAATTTTCTACACAGAGCACTTTTTGCAAACAATCCCACATTGGGGGAGATTTATCAAAACCTGTGAGGAAGAGAGGTGCAGTTGCCCATAGCAACCAATCAGATCGCATTTTTCAGAGGCTTTTTAAAAAAATGAAAGAAGCGATCTGATTGGTTGCTATGGGCACCTGCACCACTACTCTACACAGGTTTTGATAAGTCTCTCCCATTAGCTTTATTTTGTAGGTCCATACGATTACAACAATACCCAAATTGGGCCATTGACCATGCAGATTACTCAACATTATAAGCAGCGATATCGCTTTTTTTTTTTTTTTGGGATAAAAATGTTTCTTTGAAAAATTAGAAAAGGGAGGTCATTCAACTTTTATTAGGGAAAGGGTTAATTAAATTGTATTATTACTTTTTTTTCGCAGGAAGGGGTCAAGAACACCTATCTATAACTTCTAGGCCAATCTGTCTATAATAGCTGTGCTATTATAAGTAGATATGCCATTCAGGAGCATAAAAAAGCTAGGTGAGAACTTATCACCTAGCTTTTCTGTGCTCCTGAATGCCATTGCTGTTTATAGCCTATAAGGATAACCTACTATTAATTATACGCAAATCTGTCCATATTAGCTTAAAATAAATTTCTCACTTTTTTCATGCTTCTGAATGGCATATCTGCTTATAATAGCTCAGTTATTATAGGATTTACCTATAGCCTTTAGTCAAATCTGTCGAAAATAGCTGAGCTATTATATGCAGATATGCCATTCAGGAGAATGAAAAAGCTAGGTGAGAAATTGTCACCTAGCTTTTCTGGGCTCCTGAATGGCATATCTGCTTACCATAGAATAGACAGATATGACAGAAAGGTTATAGGTAAATCCAGCTATAATAGCTGAGCTATGATAAGCACCATTGCCATTCAGGTACACAGAAAAGCTAGGTGACAATTTCTCACCTAATTTTCCATGCTCCTGAATGGCATGTCTGCCTATAATAACTGAGCTTTTATAAGCAGGCATGCCATTCAGGAGCATGGAAAATCTAGGTGAGAAATTGTCACCTAGCTTTTCTATGTACCTGAATTGCAAGTCAGTTCATGACTGGTGGTGGTACCTTTTTGGGGGACTTCAGAAGCAGAGAACAAGGACCGCCGGTGGGACCTCAGCCGCTGTCACACAGTAAAAAATTTTTGACGGGCGTGGGCCAGGCAGGAAAGCAGCACATACCATCCTCTTTCTGACAGGGGGGAGGAGAGTCCTACAATACCGTGACGTGAGTCACGCTGGTCAGGAGGTTACCCAGCCCATGTGACCACCCAGGCAGGGGCCGACTGACAACACTCAGGGCCCTCGGACCAAATAAAGCAAGGGCCCCCTGTGAGGCTCCACCAATGGCCACATCTCTGCAACGCCCCTATCCAACCCAAATGCCTCCTAATGCCCCAACCTACACACAAAATAAAAGAAAAGAAAATATATAACAAGTTAACGTAGATAAGATAATTTTCCATGACCAAGAATACCAGTATACGAGGAGGAAATATATACATCACACAATAATACCAGTATACAAGGAGGAAATATATACATCACACAATAACTTGATAATACCGCCATACTGTACTGAATAAAACCACTATACACAGACCAGTATTCCCCCACACAGTGCCCATATAGCAAAAGTTACCAGCTGTACACAGGGTCTGTATACCATATAAGTGATTATATACAAGACCAGGGCTGCCATCAGAAATGTTGGGGCCCCTTACACAACTCAAGCCCCCCCCCCCCACCTACTAACTTCCACATTATCTATAAATAAATATATTTGAAAACACAGGACAAGAAAAACAAGAGCCCTTTAGTTTAATGAGGAAGGAAAGAGGAATATACCCGGACCCCAGTGACAGTATATATACCCGGACCCCAGTGACAGTATATATACCCGGACCCCAGTGACAGTATATAAACCCGGACCCCAGTGACAGTATATATACCCGGACCCCAGTGACAGTATATATACCCGGACCCCAGTGACAGTATATATACCCGGACCCCAGTGACAGTATATATACCCGGACCCCAGTGACAGTATATATACCCGGACCCCAGTGACAGTATATATACCCGGACCCCAGTGACAGTATATATACCCGGACCCCAGTGACAGTATATATACCCGGACCCCAGTGACAGTATATATACCCGGACCCCAGTGACAGTATATATACCCGGACCCCAGTGACAGTATATATACCCGGACCCCAGTGACAGTATATATACCCGGACCCCGGTGACAGTATATGCCCCTGCCCATCAGGACTATCCACTATGTGGGGCAGAAGAGCAGCCAGTGCCCTGGGGAGAGTACACTGTATCACTGGGTACACTGGTATATTGGGTACACTGGTATATTGGGTACATTGTATTACTGGGTACACTGGTATATTGGGTACACTGTATCACTGGGTACATTGGTATATTGGTATACTGGTATATTGGGAACACTATCACTGGGTACACTGGTATATTGGGTACATTGGTATATTGGGTACACTATATCACTGAGTACACTGGTATATTGGGTACACTGGTATATTGGGTACACTGTATCACTGGGTACACTGGTATATTGGGTACACTGGTATATTGGGTACACTGTATCACTGGGTACACTGGTATATTGGATACACTGGTATATTGGGTACACTGGTATATTGGGTACACTGGTATATTGGGTACACTGTATCACTGGGTACACTGGTATATTGGGTACACTGTATCACTGGGTACACTGGTATATTGGGTACACTGGTATATTGGGTACACTGGTATATTGGGTACACTGTATCACTGGGTACACTGGTATATTGGGTACACTGGTATACTGGGTACAATGGTATATTGGAAACACAGATATAATATAGATATTAGATACATAGATAGATCAGTATTTCCTAACCCGGGTGCCTCCAGCTGTTGCTAAACTATAACTTTCAGCATGCCTGGAAAGCCAAATGCATGCTGGGAGTTATAGTTTTGCAACAGCTGGAGGCACCATGGTCAGCAAACACTGAGATAGATAGATAGATAGATAGATAGATAGATAGATAGATAGGAGATAGATAGATAGATAGATAGATATGAGAAATTGATAGATATGAGATAGATAGAGATATATATGAGATAGATAGATAGATAGATAGATAGATAGGAGATAGATAGAGAAAGTGTCTGGACAGCCAAAGGCATGCTGGGAGTTATAGTTTTGCAACAGCTGGAGGCACCATGGTCAGCAAACACTGAGATAGATAGGAGATAGATAGATAGATAGATAGATAGATAGATAGATAGATAGATAGGAGATAGATAGATATGAGAAATTGATAGATATGAGATAGATAGATATGATATAGATAGATAGATATGAGATAGATAGGAGATAGATAGATAAAGTGTTGCAAAACTACAACTCCCAGCATGTCTGGGCAGCCAAAGGCATGCTGGGAGTTATAGTTTTGCAACAGCTGAAGGCACCATGGTCAGCAAACACTGAGATATAAGATAGAAATTAGATAGATAGATAGATAGATAGGAGATAGATATGAGATAGATAGATAGATAGATATGAGATAGATAGATATGAGAGATATATAGATAGATAGATAGATAGGAGATAGATAGATAAAGTGTTGCAAAACTACAACTCCCAGAATGTCTGGACAGCCAAAGGCATGCTGGGAGTTGTATTTTTAAAACTGCTGGAGGCACCCTGGTCAGGAAACATTAAGAAATTGCCCATTTAACTCCCACTGACCCCCGACCCCCCAAACAGCAATTTGCCCCTCAACCTTTTCCTCCCAGAAAATTACCTGTTGTATGGAGCATAGGCGTGCGCAGCCTATTGCATTAGGGTGTAGTGTTGAGCGGCATAGGCCATATTCGAATTCGCGAATATTCGCGAATATATGGACGAATATTCGTCATATTCGCGAATATTCGCATATTCGTAATATTCTCGTTATATTTTCGCATATGTGAATATTCGCGTGTGCGAAAAATAACATATGCGAAAATTCGCATATGCGAATATTAGCATATGCTAATTTTCGTATATGCGAACATTTGCACGCCAGTCTCACACAGTAGTATTAGAGCCTTCTTACACCACATAAGCTGGAAGCAGAGAGGGATGATCACTGTGATGTGTACTGAGAAAAAAAAACAAAAAAAAAAACGAATATTCGTAATTACGAATATATAGCCCTATATTCGCGAATATTCGCGAATTCGCGAATATGCGATATTCGCGAATAAAATTCGAATTGCGAATATTCGCGAGCAACACTATAAGGGTGTGCACCCTAAAGCACAAACTCACACAGCGCACGCGTGTGTGTGATATATATACACACACACTCTTGCTTGCATGCACACATACATAAATATACCTACACTCAAAAATATCAATACAAACAAAATGAAAAACTTTATTAAAACTTTTTTTTGGATTGGAGGCTCCATTATACATACACTGTACAGCAATCATACCTCCATTATACATACACTGTGACTGTACAGCAATCATACATCCAATCCATTAATAATGGATTGGATATATGATTGCTGTACAGTCACAGACAGTGTATGTATAATGGATGTATGATTGCTGTACAGTGTATGTATAATGGAGGTATGCTTGCTGTACAGTGTATGTATAATGGTGGTATGATTGCTGTAAAGTGTATGTATAATGGAGGTATGATTGCTGTACAGTGTAAGTATAATGGAGGTATGATTGCTGTACAGTGTAAGTATAATGGAGGTATGATTGCTGTACAGTGTATGTATAATGGATGTATGCTTGCTGTACAGTGTATGTATAATGGATATATGATTGCTGTACAGTGTATGTATAATGGATGTATGATTGCTGTACAGTGTATGTATAATGGATGTATGCTTGCTGTACAGTGTATGTATAATGGATGTATGCTTGCTGTACAGTGTATGTATAATGGAGGTATGCTTGCTGTACAGTGTAAGTACAATGGAGGTATGATTGCTGTACAGTGTATGTATAATGGATGTATGCTTGCTGTACAGTGTATGTATAATGGAGGTATGATTGCTGTACAGTGTATGTATAATGGATGTATGATTGCTGTACAGTGTATGTATAATGGATGTATGCTTGCTGTACAGTGTATGTATAATGGCGGTATGATTGCTGCACAGTGTATGTATAATGGATGTATGATTGCTGTACAGTGTATGTATAATGGTGGTATGCTTGCTGTACAGTGCATGTATAATGGTGGTATGATTGCTGTACAGTGTATGTATAATGGCGGTATGCTTGCTGTACAGTGTAAGTATAATGGAGGTTTGATTGCTGTACAGTGTATGTATAATGGATGTATGCTTGCTGTACAGTGTATGTATAATGGTGGTATGCTTGCTGTACAGTGTATGTATAATGGCGGTATGATTGCTGTACAGTGTATGTATAATGGATGTATGATTGCTGTACAGTGTATGTATAATGGTGGTATGCTTGCTGTACAGTGTATGTATAATGGTGGTATGCTTGCTGTACAGTGTATGTATAATGGAGGTATGATTGCTGTAAAGTGTATGTATAATGGAGGTATGCTTGCTGTACTGTGTAAGTATAATGGAGGTATGATTGCTGTACAGTGTATGTATAATGGATGTATGCTTGCTGTACAGTGTATGTATAATGGCGGTATGCTTGCTGTACAGTGTATGTATAATGGCGGTATGATTGCTGTACAGTGTATGTATAATGGATGTATGATTGCTGTACAGTGTATGTATAATGGTGGTAAGCTTGCTGTACAGTGTATGTATAATGGCGGTATGATTGCTGTACAGTGTATGTATAATGGATGTATGATTGCTGTACAGTGTATGTCTAATGGCGGTATGATTGCTGTACAGTGTATGTATAATGGAGGTATGATTGCTGTACAGTGTATGTATAATGGAGGTATGATTGCTGTACAGTGTATGTATAATGGAGGTATGATTGCTGTACAGTGTATGTATAATGGATGTATGCTTGCTGTACAGTGTATGTATAATGGTGGTATGCTTGCTGTACAGTGTATGTATAATGGAGGTATGCTTGCTGTACAGTGTATGTATAATGGTGGTATGATTGCTGTACAGTGTATGTATAATGGATGTATGATTGCTGTACAGTGTATGTATAATGGAGGTATGATTTCTGTACAGTGTATGTATAATGGATGTATGATTGCTGTACAGTGTATGTATAATGGTGGTATGATTGCTGTACAGTGTATGTATAATGGATGTATGATTGCTGTACAGTCACAGTGTATGTATAATGGAGGTATGATTGCTGTACAGTGTATGTATAATGGTGGTATGATTGCTGTACAGTGTATATATAATGGATGTATGATTGCTGTACAGTGTATGTATAATGGTGGTATGATTGCTGTACAGTGTATGTATAATGGATGTATGATTGCTGTACAGTGTATGTATAATGGTGGTATGATTGCTGTACAGTGTATGCATAATGGCGGTATGCTTGCTGTACAGTGTATGTATAATGGATGTATGATTGCTGTACAGTGTATGTATAATGGAGGTATGATTGCTGTACAGTGTATGTATAATGGATGTATGATTGCTGTACAGTGTACGTATAATGGATGTATGATTGCTGTACAGTGTATGTATAATGGATGTATGATTGCTGTACAGTGTATGTATAATGAATGTATGATTGCTGTACAGTGTATGTATAATGGAGGTATGATTGCTGTACAGTGTATGTATACTGAATGTATGATTGCTGTACAGTGTAAGTATAATGGAGGTATGATTGCTGTACAGTGTATGTATAATGGATGTATGCTTGCTGTACAGTGTATGTATAATGGTGGTATGCTTGCTGTACAGTGTATGTATAATGGCGGTATGATTGCTGTACAGTGTATGTATAATGGAGGTATGATTGCTGTACAGTGTATGTATAATGGAGGTATGATTGCTGTACAGTGTATGTATAATGGATGTATGATTGCTGTACAGTGTATGTATAATGGTGGTATGATTGCTGTACAGTGTATGTATAATGGTGGTATGCTTGCTGTACAGTGTATGTATAATGGATGTATGATTGCTGTACAGTGTATGTATAATGGAGGTATGCTTGCTGTACAGTGTATGTATAATGGATGTATGATTGCTGTACAGTGTATGTATAATGGATGTATGATTGCTGTACAGTGTATGTACAATGGATGTATGATTGCTGTACAGTGTATGTATAATGAATGTATGATTGCTGTACAGTGTATGTATAATGGAGGTGTGATTGCTGTACAGTGTATGTATACTGAATGTATGATTGCTGTACAGTGTAAGTATAATGGAGGTATGATTGCTGTACAGTGTATGTATAATGGATGTATGCTTGCTGTACAGTGTATGTATAATGGTGGTATGCTTGCTGTACAGTGTATGTATAATGGTGGTATGATTGCTGTACAGTGTATGTATAATGGATGTATGCTTGCTGTACAGTGTATGTGTAATGGTGGTATGATTGCTGTACAGTGTATGTATAATGGTGGTATGCTTGCTGTACAGTGTATGTATAATGGACAGGGCCGTCTTTAATTTTGATTGGACCCTGGGCAAGCAATTTTTTTTGGTCCCCCCGGTCCCCCACCCCCATCCCACACACACTTGGGATCAGTACAGGATCAGTAATGTAATGTATGTACACAGTGACCTCACCAGCAGAATAGTGAGTACAGCTCTGGAGTATAATACAGGATATAACTCAGGATCAGTACAGGATAAGTAATGTAATGTATGTACACAGTGATCTCACCAGCAGAACAGTGAGTACAGCTCTGTAGTATAATACAGGATATAACTCAGGATCAGTACAGGATAAGTAATGTAATGTATGTACACAGTGATCTCACCAGCAGAATAGTGAGTACAGCTCTGGAGTATAATACAGGATATAACTCAGGATCAGTACAGGATACGTACGGGGGAGAGGATTATCAGATTATGCATGTGAGGGGAGGATAATAATGATTATTATAATCCTCCCCTCACATATATGTAACATCTCCCCCTCACATGTATAATCTGATAATCCCCTCCTCACACTGATTATCCCCTCACATATAATCTCAT